>NW_013532721.1:6611786-6632287 GCF_000836235.2 Papilio xuthus
TGGAGTATAGTGTGTCCGTATAGTGAGCTTGATGATGACGATTTGTTTTGCTTCAATGCATATTGTCTTGTTAGCAATTTTCTAAATATTTTACCAACAGAGAGGAGCTAATCTCTTTCCAGTGTTATTCTATTTCTCAAGACAAGAGTGGCACTACTACTCCAGTTCTATCAGAAAATATGATCTATCAAATAAACAAACTGGAACAAATAAGCATTTATCAAAGTTGGGGGTATTTTGTTGGTGAACTAAACAATAATGGTATTATTACGAAAGCAATGAGCATTATGTTGCGTTCTTAAAATATGTTCGCTTTAGTCAGAAGATGAAATAAAGTTGCAATTAACGAAATTGTTTTATTTTTCCAAAATTGTTTTCCCTCGAATAATACTTTCAAACGTCAAAACGGAAATTGACAGATTGATTTTTTTAGGTTGGTAGCAACGTAGACTTGTTCATAATATTGCTAGCATTGAAAATGTCAATTTTTATTCTCCGTTTGTGTATCTAATTAGTCAAGAGTCCCGTCTCTTATTTTATATACTCTTTGGTCAGTGCTTGTCAGTGTCACTTTACAAAATGAGAGAGATAAATATTTATACTCGCAAACTTGTAATTACGAATTGATTACGAATAACTTTTATCACTTTTTTAAATTTATGGATAAATTCCTACTGTTTGATGTGTGTTATTCAAGCTATTGAATATGTAAATGTTAATTTGTATTTAAAATGTAAAACCAGAATAATTCCAGGGTAACCTTATTCTCGTTTTACCCAATTTGTTAATTTATTAAATTAAGTAAAAGTCTTATCTTGTTATCATGGGAGAAATGTTTAATAGATTAGTTCAGTTCCAAAGTCAAATTTTAGTTGAAATTCAAGAAACATCTGATCTTAGTTTTTCTTGTTTACTTCTAACAAAATATGTGAGAAACATTAACTCTTTAGATTCAGTGTCCTTGTTAAAAATTCAAGCCATACTCGATTACATGCATGAACTGATAAATGCTGGAAATTGGAAAGATGTGAAACTTTCTTGGAGAAAAACTATAACAGTAGCATCTTATCTAAAACTAATAGTTCTTCATAAGTCGTCTACTGAGTTAACAGAAGACTTACTTCAAGAATTATTTAAGATTATTGACCATGGTATTCTTTTTGGGTGTCCTCTTAAAAATGAATCAATGCTGTTACAAAAGTGTGCAGAAATCATTAACACTTTTCGGCCACATGTCAATAAAATTGAAAATGTATGTAATGAAGTAAAAGATGTAGATATTCAAAGCAGCTATAATAGTTTATATAAAATTGATATTTTAAACTGTCCTAGTATGGAAACATTTTTCAGAGACTACATTTTACAAGAAAGACCAGCCGTTTTAGAAAACTGCATCAATCACTGGCCTGCACTAGAAAAATGGAAAGATCAAAATTATTTCATCAAACTTGCTGGACTTAGAACTGTGGCGATTGAGTTAGGCAGTGATTATACCAAATCTGAATGGACCCAGAAGTTAATGACATTGGAAGAATTCATAAAAAACTATATGTTTAAAACAGATGGACCTGTAGCATACTTAGCTCAGTACCAACTTTTTGACCATATTCCAGAATTGAAGCTAGATATAACAGAACCGGAATACTGCTGCTTTTCTGACACTAATGAACCTGTAGATATTATGGCATGGTATGGCCCAAAAGGGACATTATCACCACTTCACTATGATACAAAAAGAAACTTACTAGCTCAAGTTATTGGTAAGAAACATATTTTTCTGTTCTCACCAAAAGATACTGATTATTTATATCCACATGATAGTCAATTATTACACAATACAGCACAAGTTGATCCAAGAAAGCCAGATTTGGAAAAGTACCCTGAATACAAAGAAGCTAAGCCATATTATTGTACTTTAAGTCCTGGGCAAATGTTGTTCATACCACCTAAATGGTGGCATTGTGTAGAATCTTTATCTATTAGCTTCTCTGTGAGTTTTTGGTGGCAGTAATAGACATGAATAAAACTTTCTGAAACATTTCAATTTAATTTTTAACTAACATCCTTAAATACTGCTGTTTTCTTCACCAAATCTAAGTATCAGTTTACTCCACAAACTAGTAAAAATTTAGACAAACATGTAAATAAATATTACCAGTGAGAAACATTTATTTTGCTTGGCACATGAGTGACAAAAGTTCACTGAGCTGATGGCCAAACTCCATTAAATAAAGAGACAGCTTGAGAGACAAAGAGAGAGAGAGAGGGAGTATAAATAAATGATAAATGAAATAGAACAGTAAAATACACCTTTTTATTTTAACATTATAGAATACACAACAGTATGTAAAAAATAATTACAAGTCAATACAAATAGTGATCGGAAAATCATATTAATTGGATCACATTAGCAAATACATATTATTTGCTCGGATTGAAACTGTCCTGAAATAGTCTACTATTTAAGAAATTATGGCTTTTTCTTAATCCCCAGTTTACTTTTAATTTGTGGTTTCATTATGCATTCTTATGGTGAAGCTGAAATCTTTTTGACATGTGCAAATATAAATTGCAAAAAGGAAACTTTAGTCAACTTACCTGTTAATATAGAAAATACCAGTGCTGAAAGAATAGAATTAGAAAGTACCTACTTTTTTGTGAAGCATGCCTTAAAATTATTGCCAAAACAAAATGTTTAAAAATCAACACATACTACAGCCAACATGTGATAATGATAACCAATATGATAACAATGGAACACCAATCGCCCTGTGAACTAGAAATTGGACAAAAAAATTCTAAAATCGATTTCAAGAAACTGTTCTATAAATTCCAAAGAGTGAAAATTCTAATAAGCAAAGAAAGATTAAAGATATTAAGGCATAAAACACTTTTTGAAGATATGCTGAACGTCACAACAGCTTGCGGTGCTGGTCAGTGTAAAGGCAAAAGGCAAAGGGAAATGTGGAGTGCATGGTTGTACCAGAATGTGCGAATAAAAATATTACGCAGAAATTATTGAGATTCAAAAAGATATTTTAAGTGAAATGGGATAGAAGTGAAATAATTATTTATAAGTTCTTTTATCTATATTCTCTATTTAAGACTCTTCCTATAATCAGTCGTCTCACTTCAGACGTTCCCGCACCAATTTCACCCACTTTAGCGTCCCTGAGTATTCTTCCTGTTGGATAGTTATTGACGTAGCCATTCAATCCTGAAAAATTTGGATTATTACGAAACTATTGACTTGATTCATAATCACTTCATGTTTACGATTGCCCCACGAGTTACATTTCAAAGCAAAACCGATTCGTTTGCTGCACTTCCTTTGTTAATCGAAAAATGATTACGGAATCCTGGATGGCACAACGAACAATGACGAATCTAGCTGCAAATGTAAATGAACTATGTAAACTATATTTGCTTAAGTGTTTTTTTGACTACCCAACATATTGGTGGAATAATCACAGAACTTGGATTGATTCGTAACAAGCAATTTTTGATGCTACGAAATAGTTAAATTGAGGAACAAAAGACAATATTAGTTTCAAGTAGCAAAATAGTACGAGATTAAAATCACACATCAGATAGTATACATATCTACAAGGATTACCTTGTAGGTATTTATAAAATATAATTTTTGTAACCTTAATAACGAAACAGTGCAGTTATTTGTTAATAAATTGAAAAATAAACTTTTATGTATCAACATATCATTATTCTTTATTTATATTCGCTGTTCAATGCTCTTCCTATAAGCATTCTTCTCACTTCAGATGTGCCTGCACCTATTTCATATAATTTAGCGTCCCTAAGTATTCTTCCCGTTGGATAATCGTTGATATAACCGTTGCCTCCTGAAAAATCAATATAACATCACCAAGTAACCTATTAAGGAACCCTTATGTAAATAAACAACGTCTCATCTCGGCTAAAGCACAGATGATGAATCCATAGAGAAAGTTATGTCACACGTTTCGATCGAATTTTAATTCGGCCAAATTTAGATGTCATCTCTATCAGCAAATAAAATAAGGCCAGCCATTTGATAATCTGGTACCAAATATATTACAAGAATAGTTCTAATTTTAACCGGTGTGGTCGTAGTTTAAGATATTACCTAATATTTGTATAGCATCCAGGGCGAGTTGTGTGGCCCGCTCCGCGCAGTACAAGATGACGCCCGCGCAGTCCTTGCTGTTGACGTGGCCCGCGTCGCAGGCCTGCGCCACGCTGTATAAGTAGCTCCGGCTGGCACTCAATATCGTGTACATGTCCGCCATTTTACCCTGTCATGGAAAATATATGGTCGAAATAGTAAAATGGTTATAGTACTTTTCAAATATCTTGGCTCGGAATGTTTAACGTACCGTATCCCCGTACCCTTAGTAGGGGGATACGGGTGAAGTTGGTCAGGTCACGTGTTAGTCGGCCATATTACAAGAATTCTGTAACTTGTTGGTTACGTTTACCAAAAGTGACAATCTCGGCATCAAATTATTAAATCACTCGCATGACTTTTCCCAGTATAGATTGTTTTACATTATAGTATTAGATTCGGGATACGGATTTAATGTCTCTAAATCTGATTTTGGATCTATATTGTTTAAAAGATCCATTTTACCTGTAGTAACTGGAATTCTCCAATATTCTTTCCGAATTGTTTCCTAGTATGAGCGTATGAGAAAGCAGCGTCAATGGCCGCCTGCATGAGACCGACGGGACCCCCGGCTAGCACCAGACGCTCCAGATCCAACCCTGACATCAACACGTACACACCTTTGTTCTCTTTACCCAATAGATTAGCTGCCGGCACCTAAAAATATTAAATTTCTTTAAATAATTTGAAGAGTTAAATACATTTAGTGTAGAGTTGAAGAAAGGAATGAAAAGATACGCGATACAATGCGAATAATATTGATATGGAAGTGTGAGGTGTAACAAATGAATAGGATAGGAACCCAGTTCGTAAATGGAAACCTTGAAAATAATGAGTAAATTGCATCAAGACTCACATCATGTGACAAAGTTGAAGCTAAAGCAATGTCATATAACATGGAGAGATTTCATATTAATATAGAATATAATGTAATCATATGGTACCTTACAATCTTCAAATACCAATTCGCCAGTATTGGAGCCTCTCATTCCGAGTTTGTCGAGTTTCTGGGCGGTAGAGAAACCGGGGAAATCTTTTTCGACCAAAAAAGCTGAAATTCCGTGTTGAGGTTTGCTTGTTAAATCAGTTTTAGCGTAAACCTGTAATCAAAATAATTTCAATAAAAAATGCTATCTAAATTTATTTAACACGTTATGCCTGGTTTACATTATGTCATTAAAGTAACTGGCGACAGTGAACCAAAACGGCGAGATCCAAGCTACTGTGCTACTGGACTGGCGTAATTTAATCCAACCATGAGAGTTATCGATATATTAAAGGTCAAAGGGGTCAAACATTGCACTTTGTAATATTTTAACTGGATTCAGTAACAAAGCAGTCATCTATACAAATTAAAAAAATTGGAATGTCTGTATATAATATTGAGGATAAATCACATTGGTACTACGTTTGATATTTTTAAAAAATCATTTTTTTATCTTCGTCTGTATGTTTGTCTAGACTGCGTTTCCGGGTAATCTCTGGATCAGATTGACCGATATTAAGGAAAAGGTGATGCACGCGAGTTTATATTCTACGCAGACGAAATCGCGGACAACAACTAGTTTAAAAATATTATTTAATTTGATGAAACTAAACTTAAATCGTTGGTTCATTAATTCTATTCAATTCAATTTAATAATGTACGTGAATTTGAATTTAAAATCTATTAATTATAATGTTAATTTCTGACACCAAATTCATCATATTGTTTTCAATTTAAATACTTTATTTTAATAAAATAAAAATATTCAAGTGTAAGATAACTAAATAATAGTCTAGACAAATTATTGTTATAAATAGCTTCGTCGCGTTAAAAAAAAAACAATGTTGAAAGTCGGACTTTATTTCTTGAGATTTTTATAAAGACAAAGGTCAGCCAATACAGGGAGGTTCAAGTTTTTTTTAGTAAATACTTTACTTCCTTCTATATAACATTTCGTATTTGAATTTGAACTAGCTGTTACCCGCGACGTCGTCCGTGCGTAGTAAAAAAAATAATAATTAATAGCCTATGTGTTCTTCCAGACTATGTTAGACGTCGATATCAAATTTCAGTTAGATCCATGCAGCCGTTCTGGATACCTTATAACAAACATCCATTAAAACATTCGCATTTATAACAGTGCGGATTTACTAAGCAACAAAACAAAATAGACGACTTGAGAATCTCCTCCTTTTTGACGATTGTTAAAAAGATTTTTTTTTCAAAGTTACCTCCATTTAGTTTGCAGTAGGAAATGTAGATACTCACAACTAAAACGTCAGCGTCTGGGCCATTCGTTATCCAGAATTTGTTGCCATTGAGCACGTAATAGTCCCCCTTTTTTTCGGCGCGTAGCTTCATGGAGACCACGTCACTGCCCGCACCGGGTTCGGACATCGCCAGAGCTCCCATATGCTCCCCTGAACATAGCTGGAATATCAAGAAAATAAAAAGAGGAGACCTTAAATAATTTTAAAATGAGTGTTAGCAACAGAAGATACATCTAAATAGTATATAATTTTGGTAGTTTTTACTTACCTTAGGTAAATATTTAGCCTTCTGTTCGTGTGTTCCGTTTCTATTTATCTGATTGATGCACAAGTTTGAATGCGCGCCGTACGATAGCGCTATGGCTCCTGAAGCCCTGTATAGCAAATTAGAACCAATTCATCTTAATATAAGCTTCGCTAAGCGCTCAGGAACAGTTGTAAGAAGGACCTTACCTTGACAATTCTTCCATAATAACGCAGTGGTCTAAATACTTTCCCCCTGATCCGCCATACTCCGGACTTGCAGTTATGCCTGAAAAATATAATATATAAATTGGAATATCTGTATATAATTTGAGTAGTTAATGACAAAAAACAAATTTAAAATTTATGACTGTATTCCGGGTAATCTCCGGATCGACTAGACTGATTTGAAGGTAGCTTATGCATACGGGCATATGTAGCCTACTGTTTTTTTTATTCTGCTCTGACGTATTAGGCAACTGCTAGTCTTAAATAAAATACGTTTCAATATATTTAAGTTTAATAAACGTATATGTTAAATTTAGTGCAACTTTACATTAGCGATGTTATGTTTAAAAGTGTTCAGTTCCTCTGTAACTTTAATAAAAAATCGTTTAACAGTTTACATTCGCATTTCTAGAACATTCTTATAAGACATATATACATTATTTATATAATAAGATTTACCTAAAACTCCAAGATTTCCTAGTTTCTTCCAAAATTCTCTTAATTCAGTAAAGTTGTTCGTCCTATCAATTTCTGCTGCTTTTGGCGCCAATTCTTTTTGTGCGAAATCGAAAATCATTTGACGAAGCTGCAAAAAGTTTTGAAATTTTAGAGATGAAAGAAGAGCGGATCTTGGATTTGTAGTAGGCAATGAGGTCAAGTAATAAACAACAAAATGTATGTATTTCTTTAACCAATACTGATAATTCTTGAAATTAAGAAAAATCTAAAAAAATGATGTAGAAATGTGAAACTTTAACATGATTTCTTAAGATTGTTATTATTTTGAAGGCACAAAAAATTAATTAATTTTCAATGCTACAAAATTATATTTTTCTAGAATCAAGTCAATCAACTAGAAATGCGGCTGTCGGAGACTGCAGTGTATAAAGGCTTACCAAATAGTTTTAACAATAATAAAAAATAGAAGAATTAATTTATATGTGTAATTTACATTATAGCTATTTGTTTTACATGAGCTGTAGGTAACACAAACATTAATATTTGATATAATCATCGATTAAAAGGTTAAAAAAAATAAACCAGACTATCGGGTGTCGAAAACAAGGCAAACTTGTTTCGTCATACTCAATTTGTAGTGAATCGTATTATACAAACCTGTTGCTGTTCACTTGACAGTCCAAATATATGCTCATCTATAGGATAATGAGACATGCATCTTCCATTTGTTCCACTGACACAACGACGTAAGATCTTGCCACACAAAACTCTAACAGCCATCGTGAACGACCACTCCCATCGGTAGCCGGCTCAAAACTGTCCTACTCCTATAACAAACTACATCGTAAAAGGAAGATAAAACGCTCCAATACTTGTATCTTATTGTTTTATACATAAAGACTAAAATGCAAAAGCTAATTTTAAATTAATTCACTGAAGATAATTACGTATCCATTGATAAAGAATACAAATAACACGTTATCCGCTATATCAAATTATTCGTATTATTCCAATGGTGACGGAGTGGTTCAAGTCAGGTCGATATTCTGCAAGGTCTTTGATATGTTTATTAAAATAGTATTAAGTTCATGGCGCAAAGATTTAGTACATCTTTAATTTATTAACTTACAGTCTCATAAGTAACAAAATTTATTTTTATTTATTTAATAAGTTATGAAATAACAAGAAATTCATCATCATCATCTTACGTTATACGTCGTGCGGGTTGACCTTCACCGTAAGAACGTCGCATAAATGTTCATATGTAAATGGATAAACACATTGGTATGTACATCGCGGGATTCGAACACAGGACCTGCAGATTAGAAATCAACTGCTTAACTCCTGAGCCACCAACGCATTTAGAATTAAAAGTAATTATTTAGACATATGGCATTGTTTGAAATTTATTAACTTTAACCGAAAAGCTAAAATTACGATAAAATACTACTGTTGAAAAAGAAAAATTAATTATCTATTTTAATAAAATTACGTGAATATGTTTTTATAAAATTATTCAAAAATGAAAAATACGTACAAAAATTATCTTTTTTTTTGTAATTCAAAAGTTTCCGCCAACAGTCGTGTATTTAATTTTCAAAGAATAAAATGAATTTATGAATAGTTTAATGTTAACAAAAAGCGTGTGAAACTATCTACTACTGCCGAAACTCTGTCTTGTATTATTGTCTCTTTTTATTATTAGAGAAAGAAAAAGATGCTAATATGTTTTGATACAAAAATATCGACAATGGAAGCCCACTGGTGATGAAAAACGTATTTTAAAGCATTAAGAAAATCACTTACTATTATTACTTACTACGAGATATGCTAATATTTTGTTAGATTAATACGACGTAAATGTTTAACTCTTCGTTCACTCGTAGGAATGTATCAATTTATGTTTAGACTGGCTGTCGCCCGCGATTCCGTCGGCGTAGTATTAATAAAATCTTTATTAATATGTCCGTGTAGCGTATATGTTTTTACAGGCTATTTTCTACATCTATGCCAAATTTCAGGTAAATCCATTCAGTCGTTCTGGAAATACTTTCAAACAAACATCTATCCATCTAAACATTTGCATTTATGGTATTAGTAAGATTATATTGTTATACCTAATATTATAAACTTTACATGAAAAGTCGTAAATGTATGAAATTTATCAAAATATATTACTAAAAGGAGTCCCTTTAGGCATGGTTCCTAAGATACTGGTAGCGTTCCCCCTTTGACATTTCTTATTGCATTCGAAGTTTTTTTTTCTATCATAAGGTGGCAAACGAGCGAGCGGCCACCTGAAATCGCTGGAATAGCGAAGTGACCGTTGCCCATAGACATACGCAACTGCATATGCGTTGCCTACCTTTAATCGACGGAGGAGAGGATGCATAGAAAGAAAATATTTTCCCTTTCCATGCATCCTCTCATCCGGAAAGGCCTCTTCCACTTCCCATCCTTTCCTTATAAGAAATATGTCGGGAAGGGAAAGAGGACTAAATTAGGCCTCCGGGACGTACACTCATCAGACGAAACGCAGAACTGCTTCCACTTCACGTCTGTCTTCTGTGTGGTCGTGGTATTTCACCGGGCGAGCCGGGCCAATTCGTGCGAAGATGTTAAAGCGTGCTCTACCTATGTTAAATGTTAATATGAAAAAGGAATAATATAAAACAAAAAATCCAACTGAATAATATTTATTTAATAATTAAATAAAAATCTATTTAACTTTACAAGCACCATCATAATTATTATTTATAATGTAACGATTTATTTATTAAACCTATAAATATATAACACCCGAACAATAATACTAACACAAAATAATACAATCTTAAATGTCACAGTGTAAATAATATGTAAAAAATGAAAAAAAAAAACGGAATGTGTAATTGTACACATATTTATACATAATAGGGAATGTACAACTTTGTGTAAATATTTAATTGCAACTTTTTAATATTCTAAACATTAATTAAATAACAGATTTAATATTATGTCGAATTTTGGCAAATAAATTTGTTCAAATTTTATACGAAGTAACATCAGTGAAAGTCCACCTTAAACAGAATTACCTAAAATATTTATTATGATATTTTTTTCTGTCAACTTATCAAATAATAATATTTTTATTACATTTAAATCATGATATGAAGTAAACTGGAGTTTTTGAAAATCCTTTATTTACTCTTTTGGGTTGAACCAGTTAAATATTAACATTTGAAAGAAAAATTATATATATTAAATCTACACTAATGACTCCTTTAATCATCAATTAACGATTTAAATTGTAGGAGTAAATTAAAGTATAATCTCGCTAATCCGGCACTTCGATAGTTCGGCACGTCCAATAATCCGGCACACTACGCCAACGCCTCCCTCGTCCCTCTACCTGTGCGCTTCAGTCGTTGTGTCGTCGACTAATAATATAACCTCAAAACTAAGATTTTTCAACTATGAATAGTTTAAATTTAAAAACCTACACGTTAATTTAATATTCCCTTTATGAAATACTTTATATTATTCATTCCCTATGATTTTCACTATAATCCAGTAATCCGAACATTTCAATAATCCGGCATACTCCGGTTGTTAATAGTGCCGGATTAGTGAGATTATACTGTATATGTATTTTGTATTGTGTAATACATTTAAAGATATAAATAATAATATTATATTTTTTAATTATATCATGTCAAAATTGAGGTCCAAAATAAATGAAAATATTTAATACTTAAGTATCACCGTACTTTTTGTATTCCAATAGGAAATGATATACGTATTAATTTGTGTCCATTTTAGATTTGATAGATTGATAATATTCTGATAATACTTTCCATGCGGAGGGCGCCATGAAGCCATTGGGCGGTTCCTTGCCGGCTTTAGCTAGGCCTGTTCAAAAAAAACTGTACAGTAAACGTGGTAAAGCTCATTTCCTCACCTGTCATATAATAGACTAAAAACTATTTTTTTACTTAAAAAAAATAGGAATCAAATATCAGATCATTCGTCAAAAAAACATCATCCTAATGACTCTTGGCTGTAAGGGAGTTGCCCCCATCCTTCTAGAGAATCGGAAAAGGTAAAATAAATAAAAAACTATTTCCAAACACTAAAATAACTCAAAAACTACGTGTTAGTTTTTCGTCAAAAAATTATGAACCAGATGTTGCTAAGAAATTTCTTAGAAAAAAAACTACCGCTATTATCCCCCTCCCACCCTCTTAGTACTTTAGTATTAAAGTTTTAGTAAAACATATGTTAAAGAAGACATAATTCACCTCTCATCCTGGTGCCGGATATAAAGTCGAAGTCCTGTTTCCTGGTGGGGTCGAAGAAGGCCATCTTGCCCACCGAGGTGTCGTACGCCGCCACACGGAATGGAATTATCTGGAACAAATTATGTTTATGTCAATAGATGGCGCTGTACAAAAATGTGTACAGCGCCATCTATTGGCATCTTGCTAACTACGCGGATACTTCAAATGTGGTCCACAAACAATTAATGAATTTTTTACAGTCATCTTTGTCAGAATATATTAATATCGACTATAGGTCTTCACTGAGGGGCTCGGAGCATGCTTTAAATCTGAGATGATAAGGCCATAGTCAACCACAATGGCAAGGCCTTAATTATAAAAAAAACTGTGCTTTGTATGCCATCTTACTAATATAAAAGCGAATATTTAGATGGATGTTTGTTAGAAGAAATCTCCAGAACGGCTCAATGGATCTTGATGAAATTTGGCACAGACACAAAGGACGGAGTCTTGGACGACACCTAGCAGACTGTAAGTGAGTTGAAGTGAGGTGTGATGTTATTATTGTCGTGTTGTAACAGTAACCTCAAGATCGTTGAGTCCGGGCGCCATGGTGAGCAGCATGGCTCCGTGGCGAGGGTCGTAGAGGTCGCCGCTACCCTCAGGGTGCGGGAGGCCGGCGGGGTCACGACCCACTATATAGTGGTTAGCGCCCGCGTTCATACGACACTTCGCGTGCCATTGTACCTGCACAGTTACACATATTTATATATTTTCCAACGAAATACATACAAGTATAAAGAGAATTTGAAAGAGAGTAAAAAAAATTTGGCCGTGAAAATACTTTACATCAATAACGTAAATACAATTATTTACATGGGAGTTATTTAAAAACAGTGAATCCTTGATAAGCGAGAAACTTCTATAAGCTACAATCTCGGGTAAAATAAACTTTTATAAGCGAGAAAATATCGCGTTCCTTTGAACTCTCGCTATTAGTGCTATGGACCAATTTGCTTAACAGTTAATTTTAAATACATTGGAATATGAACTCAATTGCTGTCTCTGTTCTTTCTAAAGGTTATGAGCGAGAAAGAGAGAAAGAGAGGAGAGAAAGAGATATAGCAAGTACCTCCGTTGGTCCGGCGTACATCATGGGCGAGGGGAAGATGGCGAGCACGGTGGAGTCAGGATCCAGCACGCGCTCCGCCAGCACCGCCTTGTGCTGAGAGATGCGCACCTGCAGCGGCACGTCGTCGTCCTTCGTCCACCCGCCTCACCACACAGAACACAACACATTATAGCATAGCTTGTAAGATGGATGGATGGTAGAAAGTATCTCTAGAACAGCTGAACGGATCTAGCTGAAAAGAAGGGACGCACAGAAAGAGGAAATTTCCCCTTCCTATGCGTCCTCCTCTCTGGGACAGAAATTTAACTATAAAATAGTGTAAGATAAGAAATTACCTAATGGATGCAGTAAGAGCACAGGTTTCTTGAAGCCTCTCTCTAGGAGCTGGCGATGTGTGTCCTGCATCAGCAGTGCGTGTCCGTTGTGGATGGGATTGCGGAGCTAATAAAAAAAAACTATAATTAAAATAATAATTTTAACTATTAATTAATAATAACTTATCGTTTAAAAGAATGCGTTTTTCTCGCTTATAGAGGCTTTAAGCTGAGTTTCTCGCTTATGGTTGGTCGAGGCAATGACTCTCGCTTTGACTTTCTAGTTTACATATGTTCATCTGTTCATATATTGTAGAAAATACTGTCATCATCATCATCAGCTCACTATACTTCACCACTGAGGGGCTCGAAGCCTAACCTAAGTCATTCCTTACTTACTTAAGGGTAGGCTCCGAGCCCCGACCAAGAGTAGACTGGGAGGAGGCTAAATACTATTTAGCCTTCATGTTTTTGCGTCATTTCCTCATTTTTGAGAGTCACGACTTATCTTCTGCAAATACCTGGAAGGCGAAGACAGCATCAGCTCCGAGCTGCAGGAACTTGCGGCGCAGCTGGTTGGGGGTGAGGCGGTACGAGTCGAGGCCGTCGTGCCACATGATGCGCTCGAACACCTCCAGCTTGCCCCCCACCAGCCACTCGCCTGACTCCTCGATCATCTATTCTTACCAAGTATTCTCTACTTTATTATCTTTCTAATATTATAAATGTGAATGTTTACAAGTATGTATGATTGTATGGATCACGCTACAATTTGGCATAGATTAAGAACATTGTCTGGAAGAACATATAAACTACTTCAGTTTTTCTTAATTTCGGCAACAGTTAGTACAAAATAAAGATAAAATATAATAATGTCATTATAACTTTCACTTAAATAATCCACAGTCACTACTAAAATTTAAATTGAATAGAAAATAAATTCCAGCTTGATACCTTCACGCATTTTTGAGAAAAAGGATCTTAACAGACAGACGGACGAACAACAAAGTGATCCTATAAGGGTTCCATTTTTTCCCTACGAGTTACGGAACCCTAAAAATGATTTAAATTTCTTAAAATTATCATATACTATTTAATTAAATTAACTTTTTGAAGAAAAATAAAACTCATTAAATATTTTTTAAAACTCACAAAATGACGTAAAAAAAATACAAATCCAAAAAAATATTTTTCAAATACTTGAGACATGGCATCACTGACCTTGATATAAGGATGTCCAGTATGGTATATGCCGAACTGCCTGCAGCATCTCTCCTGCTTCCTGTGCGGGTAGAACTCAGGAGCGCGCAGTATGGCGAGCGCGCGCCCCGCGTGCACCAGCGCCAGCGCCGCCGCCCCGCTCGCCTGCTCCTTCACACTGGTGGACACCGCCAGCACCACCGGCACCGACTGGTTCACCACGGAACCGTCCGCCAGCGTCAGGCAGTTCGAATGCAGAGCCTGGGAATGTTTCACACGGCTAGAATTTTTTTTATAATGCAAGGGGTCAAACGCAGTGGGAACTTAAGGTTCACGGACGCCCATGGACTACAATATCAGAAGAAACGCAGATGCGTTGCCGCCCTTTGATATGCTCACATCCAATTCCTATTTATGAGGTTTTTATTCTTTTTATTCTTCCTTAATCTATATAAAAAAAGCCTTTCTATGTACTTACTTGTAAGTATTCTGTTTCTCGCATGAATCCTTTGAGTGGATACGCCCAACCTTCAGAAAGTACCTGCAATTTGAGAATTAAATAACTAAAAAAAAAAACTAACATTTTTTTAAAACCAAGTAATAAATTATCTTACTAATATTGTAAATATGAATGTTTAGATGGATGAATGGATATTAGTTTGAAGGTATCTTCAGAACGGTTGCATAGATCGTGCTGAAATTTAATATAGATATAGAACATAGTCTGGAAGAACACATAGGCTACTAAGTTTTTTTTAATTCCGCACAGATTGTGCGGGCGACGCCCAGTTCAATTATAAAGTACTGATACCGAATTATTGGGGAAAGAGTTGCCGTATTTATATATATGCCGCATAGTATAAAGAATGAATATATTTGTCTCACTTGCACCCACTGCAGATCTAAGTCAGTGAGATGTATCTGCGGCAGTGTGGCCGCCTCCTCGATGGCGCTACTGAGCCGGTTGCCATATATAAATAATTCTTCCACTTCTTGATTCCTCGCCTCGTAACGTGGTATAATACCCTAAAAAAACGTTGCCATAAAACATTTTTTACTTCTTCGATTTTAATTTACTGTCACCTTGACCATAATTACCTAGAGAGCACAATTAAAATAACTAAAAAGCGAACATTTATAGTTTTCTGACATTTTTTTACTTTTTAAATATATCTTACAGAAAAGCAAACTAGTCCGATAAGTTTCCAGTTTCGTATCATGAGAACTTTAATACTGAATAAGAAATGAACTTTTTTGCTATTTTTTTATGTTTAATATTATCGATATGTTGGTACGACTTCTGAATTAATTATTAACGATTTAATTATTAACGAACGTAAGATAATAATAACTTCAAAATATCCTAGATAAATTTCAAATTGTTTTAACTATGTTTTATTATTAATCGACTTTACTGACACTATATCAAGATAATAGCGGTCAAGTAATTAAATTAAAAAAAAACTCACCTGTGATTCGAGTAGAGAAATAACTTCCATTGTGGATTCCTCGATGGTCCTGCCAACGGTTTGTATAACCAGCTCCGGTGCGTCCGGTCTTTCATATTCCTGGGTAATACCGGTGAAGCCCTGCGAAATACTATCATCAAAATTGGTACTCTTTGTTCACACATAGAAATAATAGCTTTCTATGTCTCGACCTACTAAATGTAGCAACTATATTTTTTCATCATCAGCTCACTATTAGTTCCCACTAAGGGACTCGGAGCCTACCCTAAGTTAAGGGTGATAAGGTCATAGTCAACCACACTGGTCTAGTGTGGGTCGACTTCACACATATCTTTAAATATCTTTTTAGATATGTGCAGGTTGCATCACGTTTTCTTTCACCGTAAGAACGTCATAGATATATATGAACATCGGAAATCGAAAAACATGTTGGTAGATGGCGGGATTCGAACCCAGGACCTACAGATTACAAGTCAAGTGCTTAACCCCTCAGTCAACGACGGTCTATTACTATATTTATGGGATAAGATTTTATATATATCATTTTAAGTGACAAAGTATGATATAGAAAATTTATGGATCGTAATACAACATATTGTAATAAAATCGAACATGGTTAAGCGAGAAACCTCTATAAGCGAGAGCAATCCGGTCTCGACGGATGACCTTCATAAGCGAGGAACTCGGGTTAGAGAACTCTATAAGCGAGAACAATATTAAGGTCCCTTTGACACTCAGACTCTCGCTTATCCAAGTTTAACTGTATCTGTTTTTTTTAAATCGTGTACCTGTTTTTGTTTTGGCAGTGTAAACCCACGGTTAATATATTTTCATTAGAATAGAAAGTACATTTCCTGCCATAAAACCTTGATATAAAAATCGATAATAACAATTTACCTTTCAAACGAAAGTCAAGTTTATATTAAGTGTAATTACATAGGTGAAAGTGTTCATTTAATGTTACGCAAAGTTTAACACAATAATCTAATCTTACTAATATCATAAATGCCAATGTTTGGATGGATGGATGTTTGTTTAAAGGTATCTCAAGAACGGCTGTATGGATCTCTTTGAAATTTGGCATAGATGTAGAACATAGTCTGGAAGAACGTATAGGCTACTAATTAAGTTTTTCTTAACACCGTGCAAGGCCGCGGGCGTCAGTTAATCTATTTATTTTGTTAACCATTTTCATGTTGATTAATTACGGAGGAATATGGACCCTTATAGGTATTCAAATGAATTAAAAACACTTCTGTTCTATAATTCCGATCTATAATTGTACTTCCTTGTTCTTTTACTATAAAAAAAAACAATTTATGTATGTCTGTATTTAGTCATTGGTAGATTTAGTCATTTTCCGGTATCAACCGGATGTTGCCATATACAAAAAAAGAGAACGATAACCTAAGCAACTATTTTCTTTCAGTTATTTAAACCTATTGGAAAGTTAATGGAAGAATAGATATTTACCTTGATTTGTCCTTCCCTGGCTTTCTTATAGAGACCCTTAGTATCTCTCTGTTCGCAGACATCGAGAGGCGTGTCTATAAATACTTCAAAGAATGGCAGCTGTGAATCTGTATGGATGCGACGAGCCACCTCACGATCCTTAAAAAAACAACTCTATTTTAAAAGAGCTAGAGTTCACATTAGATAATGATTTTAAAACCGTGCCCTGTTAATGAAACTTAATTTGCAATTTACCGCAGTCGCGACTATGAAAATTACGACACTGTCATTATTATGGAATTCTATACAGTACGGTTATGGTTAAACTTAATCGATTATGTATACTGCTTTCTCTATGCGACAATGAACACTACACTAATATAGGGCTAATTGATACACTATAATTGGTCACAAATCGTGTCTTCCAGTTGGTTTTCGAGACCTTAATCTCTGTATGATATCGCCTTCCCCGTCTTTCATTTGACAAAAGAGAGATATGTTTCAAATGGAGATTTTGATCTCAGAAAACCATGATTATTGCAACTGTAGTATTACAGTGGGAACAAAGCTTTTTAAATTTATCTTTGAAATTTTAAACCAGTTTCTATCAGTAGGTCATTGAACTGTCGCGATCTTTACACCGCAAAGTGTGCTACGAGGTTATTGTACTATAAAAAAAACTCGATAACGTGTGGTATTCACACATACTAATTATAAATATCAATTTCCTTATATATAAAGTATCCTAAAAAAGGGTAAGAAAGAAAAAAAATTAAAATTAATCAACTATTTTTTATTTCAAATTAAGTATCCAGTAACCTTCTAAAAATTCAATACTAGACATTGATTTATCCTAATTATTGCCCAACTTTGAATAGGTCCTAACAGTTGTACCATAAGTGGAAATATGCTCGGTTCTAAGACAGACCAAGTCATCAATATTCCGTTATACAATTTCAATACCGATACTATAATTGACAATAACATTCAACTTGTATTCAACTAAATACGGAAGCTAAAGGTACAGTAAATTGTTACAAAAACCGCAAACAAAATTATGCAACGTGACGTTTAAAGGTTAAATTAGACTGAAGTGAATCAACCGTGAAATTACACGAAATAATTAAAGGCCGAATGCAATTATCCATGGCAAAAAAAAAACTACAAGGAAATAGAGAACACAGAAAACAATATTTAAACTAACAACAAAGATAATTAACCCGATTACTGCTATGACGATTGTAGACAGAAAATTATGTCAAATCTAATTTTGTCAGATATTTTGAATGTAAAATTTTGACCGCTCTAATCTTTATTACTCTTCGTTACATAATCATATTCGTATGTTACATACCTCAGCAAAAGGTGACACAAAACTGCATAAACACACGACCCCACTGTCCGCAAACAGTTTGGCTACCTCTGCCACACGTCTGATGTTTTCTTCTCGGTCTTCTTTACTGAAGCCCAGGTTCTTATTTAGACCAGTCCTGATGTTATCTCCGTCAAGACCATACGCTGGGATACCTAAGACAAAACAAAAGTTTCTCTAGACCAAAAATCTTAGATCTTTCTGCTTGACCTTGTCAGCTATTTGTACAAAAGTAGAGGAGAAAGATGAAAAGATATGAAAAGGTAACGAGACTTATAGTATTATATCCTTCTGATGTAAACAAACAAAATGTATAAAGACATTTATTTCAAGAGTTTATATTGTGAAGTTTAGAACCTTCTGTGGCCGTTAAATGGGTCAATTACCCAACTATGGGATAGAAATGACTTCTTATAATCTTACTATTCCACTAATCTCGGATGGATGTTTGTTAGAAGTTGTCTCGAGAAGAGCACATAGGCCTCTAATTAAGCCTTTTTTTATTTCGCGTGGCAGAGTAGCGGGCGACAGCTAGTAGAAAATAAACAAGATGTTCCTAATCCTCAAAACGTGTGGGTGTGGCCCAACATGACTAGAATTGATGTGATAAAATTCAATTTATCGAATCGTTTGATTGTCATGCGTAAATACCCTGTCGTTGCTCGTAACACACGCAACGGGATTAAGATAAAAACATATCATGATAAATAATGTAATTAAAGTATTATTTATAGGAAATTTACACAAAAAGTTTAATGTAAGTTATTAAATTAACATCAAAATAATTGCAGTATTTTCGTCAGCCATTTTTCAGGGATAACAAACTCTACAAAATCTCTACGATATTCGATCCCATTGTTAGTATCAGGGGAAATTACATCACTTAATGACAGTGACTATAACAATGGCCTTCATAAACCAACATCGTAATATACATGTAAAGGTCGAGGTAACAAATAATCCATCGATTCTCCATCAGTTTATATCAAACCTTTTGATTAGTTTTTTTATGAAGACAAACAAGTAACCGATTCAATTAAAATTCGGTAATAATAACCTATCTTTATACAGGGGAATAAACAGAATATTTTCTTAAGTCAAAGTCTTCTGCTGTTCCCAATAAAATAGACATCTCAATTAAACTGTCGGTCTGTAACTTCAAAATTTTACTTATATTGTGGAAAACATTAGAAAATAAATAATATTTTGTATTCTATATAATCAACATAGTAAAGCACATAGTAATTAGGTATCCACGTGTATACGAGGCAACAACCGAGCAGTATCAAGTTACAGTAATGCATAATTTACATAAGTAATAATTGCTGGACAACTACGAATCGACCAAGGTGAATGACAACCAATGGCGATTTAAAAGAAATTAATATAAGAAAACAAACTAATTTTGATTAGTATAGTATACTTTGGTACATAGTAGTGATTAAGTAAATATTACATTAAAAATAACAGTATATAGTGATTGTTTATAAACAAAAAACTTTATTTCTATTTAAAATTAACCATTAAAGTGTGCTTAATAAGTGAAGTTATAGTTATTATGTACATTTATTTCCCTCTCTCCATTCTTTCATTATCTCATAGTTCCCACACTTTCCTAAAATAAAAATGATTAAATTCAAGGTAATTAACTAGAGAGGTGTCACGACCCATGTAGGGCTCGTGGTTTAAGACAAATCTCTAACTTTCAAGATTCCACGAAGATCCACGGATCCCCTAAGATCATAGTCTGTTCATCCCAAGTATACACCTATAATATACTAATTTCCATAGTGTGAATTGCATTGATAAATTACCTTTAGAGACAAGGTACGCCTCGAGTGCGAATGCAATGCTGGTCTTGCCGGCGCCGCTGAGCCCTGTGAACCAAACAGTGCTGCCGCGGAAGGCGCGGCTACCGAGCGCTTTGCTGCGCTTCGCACGAGACACTTGATGCT
>NW_013532721.1:6632377-6722018 GCF_000836235.2 Papilio xuthus
TGTTTTTAAATTATATTGGTACGACTCTATACCTAAAACGTATTTTATTATTGGATAAAATTTTAAAAATTAGTTTTTATCTCGACCAATAAAATGAAATTATTCACAATATAGAAATTTTTGTAACGTTTGATAATGGTGGAAATCCGAAAATGAATCCACTTCAGCTACAGTCTATTGTAAGCTTTATATCGAAAATCAGAACGAACTTTCCGGACAACCTATAATGTTAATACAAAGTGTCAAATGAATGTAACAGAAGTAGTTTATTCCAAATTGTATCACAAGTATATAGGGATAGAGTTCAATTTTGTCAAATGTACCGATATTTTTGCGCACCTTGACTGCTTCGTTACTTATGACGCTGTGGCTGCTACGATATTTATGAGCATCTTGCATGTACTCATATATTTGACGCTGTGTATGTACCGATGTATTTGAGCAGGGTGAATGTATCTATTATTTTGAGGACTTTTGTTGTACCGATATAATTGAATACTTTTGGTGTACCTATATATTTGCATATCTTGTCTGTGACGATCTATATGACGCTGACTGTAAAACATAGTCCGGCAGAACATATTTTTTTTATAATTCCGCGCGATTTTAGACTGAAATAAAAGTGCCATTGTGGCTATAATAAAGACAAAGGGTAAAGACACTTCGTAGTATTTTATATGTATAGTGTGTACTTCTGCATATTGTGTCATAACATAACACCTACAACGAACCTGTTACACATAGTTGATCAAGAATAGCGGTGGTTTATCGCTAGTTATAATACTTATGTACACGAAAACATGCCCTTTTGAATTTGTAACTTGCAAAATTCTGTTCAACTGCAGTTGACTTAAATGTTGTCTCAATGCAACTATTGGCCAACTCTATAAATATTCCATAGTCGTGTTTAAAATGACTCATGGATATTACCCTGTTTCCTTATTCCACGGTTAAAAAATTTGGTAAAAAATACTTAAACTATTAGAATGAGAATAGAGTTAAGGTCAAATCATGTAAAACCGAAATGCAATAAAATTAGTCTTCCTGTTCCTTTAACAATTATAATTTATAAAACAATTGAAACTGCGTGTTTAACCTTGTTATACTCAAAATTGATAATTTTATATAGTAGAATATTCAAGTTTCCCTATTTACTGTAATCACGATATCGTACAAAATGAAGTCAGCAAAAATCCTTAGTCTGAAAGTCTACAGGTAATAGTCAGCCGCATTTATAACATTAAATTTAAAAAAAGTATAAAAAACCTATATCTTACTTTTAAATTACGATTGACTTACTAATTAACTGCCCGCGACGTAGTCCGCGCGAAATTTATATGTTACTAATCTTACTAATTCTTCTTTTCTTACTAATATTATAAATACGAATGTTTAGATGGATGGAAGTATGAATGTTTGTTTGAAGGTATTTCTGGAACAGCTGGACGGATCTCACAGAAATTTGGCATACATGTAGACCATAGTCTGGAAGAACGCATAGGCTACTTATTAACTTTTTTTTAAATTCCGTGCGGACTATTAAGGCTATTGTTGCGCCGATACTCCGGCACAGTGTCGGATTTTCTTCCTAACTCTAGTAACAAACATTCATCCAAACATTCGCATTTATAATATTAGTGAGCCACAATTATATTGGCACTTTTACGATATCCGGTGGAGTATTATCGATAATATTACAAGCTCTCATCAGATATCAGATATTCTTTATATCTCACATTAAAAAGTTAAAAATCATTCAATGATGCAATACCACGAAAACAAGTTGGACATAATCTCTGATATCAGTAAAGGTATTGTCGGTAAGTAGTTATATATTATTATATAAATTCAGTCAAATCTACTTGATAAATACGATAGCGATAATTTATCTACATAAAACAAGGAAAGTACATAACAATAAACAACCTAATTTACTTATTTGCTCAGCCAGATGTGCATTTTGCAATATTACAGCGGCGTTGTCTACCCTTAAAGGTCGTAGGAGAAGTCAGTCTATTCTCTTTCCCGTCGATCGAACCTTTTCTTCCCATCATTATCATACGAAAAAGAAGGGAAGGAGTTAACTTTAATTCTCTCTATTGTCAATGCTAATGGCAAGGTGACCGTGGGTTTTGAGTCCAAAATCCTGCTTTAAAACGTAATGTTATCTCGTTTTGTGAAAGATGAAAGACAAGGATGACGATGCATTTTATACAGAGATTCTAATGTCAGGAACCAACGGTTAGAGTAGTGAAAACTTGTTATTGATTTTAGAAAACATTTTAAATATAGAGAAACGAGTTGGTTGAAACGTGTGCTATGTAACCGTGTTATGTTTTCTATTGCACAATTCTATTGCACGCATGAAAAAAAAACAATATAACATGTAATATATGTTCTAATCTCAATATGAATATGTTCACAATATAATATGTTCTAATCTTAATATGAATGTGAGAAACTTAGCTTTATTTACATGCACGTTTAAATTACAAACACTATATTTTAGAGACGATAATTCGGACACATTTTTCTAATACTAAACTCGTTTATTGTGTAATTAAAAAAAACTTTATGGTTTTAAAAATACCTTAATAATTCTGTCCCTTATCTTTATTTCTTATGTTTTTAACATAAATTATTTGGAAGTATTTTTCTTACCTACACTATGCGATTTTCTTTTTTAATTCAGAATAAAGTTATTGACTTTTGTGAAATGGCCATATTTAAAGATACTCTAGGCATAATCAAAGTAAAGCCTTATTTACGTTTTCTTTTGCCATCACTAAAACAAAATAAACTTTGACCAAGTAGTGATAGTGCGACTAATTTGATTTGTGTAGTGTAATATATTTTTTTATATTTTGGCAAATGTAGTATTCAAAAATACTAAAAATCTTGTTATTTCTTATTTGATAATTTATTAAAAACAAATAAAACCCAAAAAAAAATAACGAACACAGTATTGTTTTTTTTTTTAATTCCGAATTTATGAAGATATATTTTTAAATAAATGACAAAACGAATAAATAAAAAAACATAAGAAAATAGGTTGTATTCTATTTATTTTATATTTAAATAGTGTAATAACATTGGGGCAAACCACAAAAAGGCCTTTTTCCTTAGTTTTGTGTATTTGCGGTAATAATTTTTTAAAGAAAATATTTACTCTTATTACATTTAAACCTTACTTTATTAAACTTTCTCACTTGTAAAACTAAATTCTTTAAAATTCTCATATTGACATAATATTTAATGATAATGACAAAAAAGAAAGTTTATCGTCCATATCAAGAAACCAGTAGAACGTATCGTATTAAATACGAACAAGTAAAAGTGGAGCCACTCTTATGTAGCACGCAAAATATTCTAACAACATTCATCAAAAATAATCACATTGTGCAAAAAAAAACAAACATTTCCAATTAATAACAAAATAAAACAAACCTTAACATCTTTGTCTTTGCCCCATTCGTCAATTTTGAATTTTTCAAAAGTTTCCGCTACCTTCCTGTTCCTTTCTTCCAAACTCATGATTACAAACAAAAAAAAAGTCAAAGTCAAAAGCGATACTTTCCCGCCAACAGAAGCTCCGTTCGGAAACGCGACCGGTTTGTGCGAAGCGGCGGTACGCGCGCTGCCTTGCAAAACACTGACACAAATGCTTATAGTTCACCACGACTACATTTATTTACAACGAGCGCATTTCCATTGTCAATGACATTGAAATGTTGTAAATAAATTGATTGATTTTTTTGTCAATTAAATCTATTAAAAAATTGTAACCGCGCATGACTGTCTTTAAAAAAATACGACTGGACTTTTTGTAACAATTTGCTAATAAACATTTTATGCGTATTTTATGGCTTTTGAAAGGCCTACTTTAGAGTTAGAGCCGCATTTAAACAAAGATATAATTATAATAAGGATTTAAGTGGTACCTATCAATATTTTTAAACTCGGAATTTAAAACTGAGAAAAGAAATACAAAAAAGAATAGTTTTACAGATGGGTTCTCTACACCTAATCTTGTTGTGGTTTTTTAATATTTTAGTAAATTTGATATTTTATTTCAATTGATTTTGTGTCAACATCAGATATTTTGCAAAATAATAAAGCTACAAAAATAAATGTCGAATATTATTTTTTATAGTTGGAACAGGATAAACAATTAAAATATTGCAGTCCTTCAGACTCTTGCTTATTCAGTTCAACAATCAATATGAAATTTGGCATACATTAGGCAAACATTATTATATGTCTCATAAAATTATCAATCTATATCAAAGATAAAAGAAAATTTACTTTTTCTTCATTTTTAATGTAATACAAATGGAACTATTATAAGAAAGTTACATAAAAATACTCACTTTACGAAAATTAGGTCTAAATATTCAAACTTGTAAGTAAACATAAATGTGGAGGTATATATAGATTGCATGAAAGAGCTTTGACTTTTTTAATTTTAAGCCTTAATAATATGACACTAAATCCACAGAACTGTACAAAATTTGGTAAAGTAATTAATACAGTTATTGAAGGAATGAAATTAATAAATGTAAAAACCAGGCGATTTCTATTTGGGAATCAGAATAAAGAAAAATGGTGGGAATAGAAATTATATCAGTTACTTCATTTCTTTTTTAATAATTATAATATTATTTTTAACTTTGCAAAGAATCATGCTATATCTTATTGCCTAGCTCAGCTCTTAAAGTATTTTTAGGTATATGTCTCCACAATTTAGTGTCTCCCTGAGATTAAGCCTTACTTATTTTCCTATCATGAACATTGGTGAAGACGAAATTCCCCATAAATGGAACCTCATAAAAGCTGATAAAGGTACCCTAAAGATAAGTTCCTAAGTGCCCCAGAAATCCCTGTAATGATGTCAGCAGTTAATCAGTCTTATGGAAGTTATTTTAAGGTAATCCTAAAGCTAAGTTTGAGTTTATAGTTCATTAAAATATTTCATAACCAATGAAAATAGAAAGTCTAAAATGGAAACATATATTCAGGATACATGTATCAACAGCTATGTTATCTTTTCAATGCAAACAACATAAACTTATTTAAAAACATTTTATAATTCTTGTAATATTACAAAAAGTGATATGGATTGGATTTGATTTACTTTACTATCATTTCAAAACCTTCCAACTAAGCCGAAGCTTATGCAGCAATGTTTACTTAAACAATATTTTCAATGTACTTACCGCTTTGAGTTTTTTCTTGGGTCTTGAAGGTCCATCCATTTTCGAGCGATGAACTTTAGATGACGGGATAGTCGACCTAGTTTTACTTATAATGCAAACAATTATGTACTTATGATTGACTTAGATATATTCTTTCTTCCGGCTTAAAATTTAAATCTCGTTCATAAATAATTACAGATAATATAGCTCACACTCAGCTTTAATTTACAATTAATATTAGAGATAACGAGATAAGCAGCTTCAGAGGTTTCTGTTTTATTATCACTTATCACATATAATTTTGACAAAATCGTACAAAATTATGACGAAGTCAAAGTCAAACACTTGTCAACTTGACTAGTAGATCTTGATGACGTTTCCCACAGATCACAAAACCCCTTTACACATAGCTGCAGAACTAGAAGGATTAGATGGGCTTAAATTTCGTAAAAAAATGATTTGAAGTTAGAGGAAATAAAGCAATTATAGTTATTAATTATCGTTACCTTAGAAAAACTATATTAATGTTTGTAAAAGTTTTTGCTCACTGTTCTGTCATAAATCTTGATTGTTGTGTCATGTTGTGTTGTTGTAATTATTTATCAACCGAATGAATTTAATTTTAAATAAAAATACATATCTATGTAAATATAAGCGATCACGGTTATATTGACTCTTTAATTTTGGACATAAATCATTACTTTAAGTTTTCTTATCCTTAATCTGAATCTCCTTGGCGTTTTACATATAGTAATAAATTAACATCTTATATTGTAAAAATGCCTGCCGTGACATCACCGTCTGATGATGAGCATAATGATGGTGACCAGAAAATGTGGCATGCGCTTAAACGATATATTATACGTGAACGGCAAAGGAAGAAAGAAGGTAAATTCTAGGTATGGTACTCTCTCATATCTTTTACTCAATCCCTCGTTAATCTTCTTTTCGTAACAAATTTTGTAGAATATGAAGCAGAAGTAGAAGAAGAGAGACTACGAAAAGAACGCGAGGCTAGGGAAAGGCAGGATGTTATGACCCTAGGTAAGATTTATGTTAATCAATTTTAAAAACGAAATATGTTAATGCATGTCATATAGAGGCTCTTTATAACATGCGCATAAAACACATAATGTGCATAGTAAATAACACAAAATAAAACAAACTTACATGAATGTATCATAATAAATACTTTGAACCATATATTTCAGAGGAAACAAAAGAACAAATTGACCAGTTAGAACAAAAATTAAAGCAATTAGAAAAAGAAAAGCAACAACTGTTCATGCAATTAAAGAAAGTATTGAATGAAGATGAGGTTAGAAAACGACAACAACAAAAAGAATCAAAGTTAGTATGCAAATCATTAAAATAGAGAGTTGTTAATATATATCATAGAGAGACAATTTTACTATGTGCCTGACTAACATTGCATTTAACTGATATAAATACGGCTAAACACTCACGTATATTAGTCCAGTGGCGGCACCGACTAGTTTCGAGCCCATGGGGGGCCCTTCATCAGGCTGAGTGGTACTGGTATTATTTCGCGGATGCGGCCCGTCGCTCACTGAGTGAGTGTTTAGCCGTTTTTTTATCAGTTTAGTATAATGTCTCATGAAAGTTTGAATGACATTGCATTACCTTTATTTTGCTATTAGTAAGTGAGCAATTGCAGCATAAATCAATGTTTGAGTTAATATAAATTTGTTAACAGTGAAATGCAACCAATGAAGATGCCAATGGGCAATATTCAAATTCCAATGTTCCCTATGTCATCATCTACTGGTCAAGGTGAACCACCACCTCCGCAGGGCAGACCGCAGGCCATGTCATCACATATACTTAATAAGGTACTTATTATTTGATACCATGTATTTTTATCTTTTAATTTAAGACACTAATATAATATATTACATATGCCCTATATATAGAACATTTTGTACATATTATATTTTTCGGCATATTAAATTGCTAGCATTGTTAATTTTTTTAGTATATAACAGTTATATGAATATCAAAGTATATGATTTGCTAATTGTAAATGCTTATATGAATATAAGCTGGAAATAAGATGCAAGTTTACTTTTTACATTGCTTTATCTATAAATATTTTTAAGAAAGATTTGTTTAGATAACAAAAACAAAGTCTAGTGGAATCTGGATGATGGTTCCGAAGGACAATCTCCATAAATGAGGAACTCGAGTTAGAGAGAAACCTTTATAACTAAGTTATATTAAAAATATAAAATATGATGTAAATCATGTCCCATAATGGAGTTAGCGGTAACAGTACCTTAGTAATGTGAATATTGAAGAATAATATTAGTTTATGTAATAATTAGCTCTTGAATAAAACCTCTTTTCTTCCAGTTTTAATTTTAATACTTGAGTTTTTTTAGCTGTGCATTGAAAAGCTTGATATATATTAGAATAAACTTTTTGAACATTTGAAATTGACTAAATATTAACATCCAATATTTGTTTGTATTTTTAATATGTATTGTAAAATGTATTTTTCTTTTTCTTTCTAGAATAAACATTCAAACTACATGCTGTTTCCACAACAGCAAACTATAGTGCGTGGTCCGATGCAATCTGGTGTAAAACGTCCACGGAGCCCGTCTCCGACATATGCTTTGTACGCACAAAGAATACATCCACCACCTATGAAGCATCAACAGGTTTATTCTGATCATAGTAAGTTTATTTTCATTATAACAATATTTCATATTATTAAGAACAAATGCAAATATTTAAACGCAATATGCTGATGCTCTTATTATATCAACATATTTAGGGGTTTTGTAAGGAATTTCGAAGGAACAAAAGTTAAAGTATGAAATTATTCAAGTATAAAAAAATAAAAAAATTACATGGGAACTTGAAGTCCTTTCCTTTGTCTAGTAACATTATATACGCCATGAACACCAACCTGCAGTACACCAGCGTGGTTGACTATGACCTAGTCACCGCAGACTTAGGGTATGCTCCGAGCCCCTCAATGGGGACCTATCTGATGATCATTGTTTATAGTCAGATTTTCTTTTCAAATAATCCAGGTAGCATCTTAATTACCTTAATGGTATTAAATGTGAATATGAAATCTTTGCAGAAGTAGAAGATGGCCGCATGGGCCGTCAGATGGCCCGCGCAGTGCTTTGGAACAGTGAGTTAATTATGTAGATGTCGCGTCTGTCGCTTACTTTCATGCCACCATTTTCTAACAAATGTCATTAAATCCATCCATTTCTTGTTTTCTTCATTTAATCCTCTTGTGTCGTCTCTTCTGTCTGTCTTTGTCATTTTCTGTTCTGTTTGTTTTTTTTTCTTTTTGTTTTACAGTAGCTTTATGTTTTAGTTTTCGTATGTTGTTAAAGCTATTTAATTTATTTGAAGTACTAATCTTAGTTTAATTTAGCAAAGCTTAAAATCTAAAGTAATTTGTTCTTTATAAAAAATTGTTCAATGGTGTGTTTTAAACATATTTAAAACGATAGTTCAATAAACTTTTGTCAATAAGTACACTTATATCTTAACAGGGAAGTCCAAAAAGAGAAAATATAATTGAAATTTGTGTAGGAATTTGGTATATTAATTTGTTCATCTTCCTTGACTAAATTAAACTAATAAAAAATGTCATACTTTCATAACTATTAACTGTACTAAGATAATATTTCTAATAAAAAAATATCCGATTTCCATATACTAAAAACACTAATCTCTGTAAATATATAGGCGATTGCTTGGAAATGACAGTTTTTACTTCATTCCGATTTAAACTCGTCTGTTGAAGTTACGTGATAGTTAATTCTATCTTTATTATTAGTTCGATCCACAACACAGTTAAACCGAAACTATCAGCATCAAAACGGCGAAAATCAAATAGGCACAAAATACTACGCCTATAGCCAGTCCATTTATAAAATTAAGTGTCTAAAATAATCAATCCAATATGTAGAGCCGTCACAATACGCTTCCAACGTGGGCAACTCGTCATCGGGCGCGTACTACGCGATGCCCTCATCGGGCGTGGTGGTGGGCGAGCGGCCGCCCACACTGCTGTACCCGCACCACGGCCACGCGCCCCACACGCCCCACACCCCCCACACACCGCACACCCCCCACCACACCAACCTCATGTATGCGCCCGCGCCGCAGCCGCAGTTATACATCGATATATTGAAGAATAGAGAGGGACAACAACATCAGGAACAAAAGAAAGACCCTCAGGTTAGTGTTGATGAAATACATTTTTTCTTATGATTCGTGAAATAACCCCGTCTCTAGTTGTCATACTCTTTACAAATAATTGCTTTATAACACGCATTACGATTATGTGAATTTCATGGCTCCTGAATTAAGGCTGATATATACTAGGTAGGAGGTAGGAGAATTAAGGCTGGTACACACTAGGTGTAATCCAAAATTTAAAAAGTATGTGTTGTCATTTTGTGTATGGTTGGGAGTTGACGGCTAGATTAGATTATAGAGATTATAGATTATTCATCTCCTGTAGTGAAATCGAAGAAAGTCTATGATTAATTTTGTACAAATTTATAGCAATTAGTTATAGTTATAGAAGACCGGCCATTTACAATGTTTGGCGTAGTTTATTTAGATTTTTTTTCAACTACAACTTTAACTATACGGTACAAGTCCTTGTTGTCGAGAAGCGTTGTCTATTGTGTTAAGCAGCCGCAGGTGCTGATCGGTTTGAGCGAGGCTCACCATCCCTCTGTAAGCAGCGGCGTTGTGTACGCACAGCCGCCTCCAGTCAGCCGACACATTGCGATACATCCACCACCGCAGCATAACAACATGCAGGTATGTACTATGACAACTAATCGTCTGATTCTTTATTACAAAATTTGGTTATGTTAATTCTAGGTCGTCCCTAAAGGTACATGTCCATTGGCCTGCGCAGAACGCACCGTACGCATGGTACACAATGGATTTTAGCATCCTTTTGATGATTTTACATAACGCTGCGTCCAATAATAACAATTAATCCATTGCGCGCTGCATGTGGTGCGTCCCGCGCGGGCCAATGAATGTACCTTAATTCAAACTAAGAAAACCTACCACATTGCAAATTTAATTACTATAGTAGCTTTCTATCCCTTTGCGAGATTGAACAAAAGCTAATTTAACATTCCAGACAGCGAAACCGGGCAGTATAACTCAAGGCTATCCAGTACAGCAATCCAATAATGTGCAGAACCCTAATATATATCCGAATCGTCATCGATATTAGCTATTGGTGATCCACCGGCCGCAGCATCCGCAGCCTCCTTAGCATTGGAAGAAACGCATCGCTCATAGATCACACAATGTTTAGTACAACAACGAAAATAGTTACATCTTTCAATGTAACTATTTTCGTCCGATAGATTCAACATTCATGTTCTCACATCACTTCAGTATTCATATAGCTTATATATGTTTAAAAACCTTCATATAAATTAATTACATTACTCATTTAATCGTCTTAGGAGATACATCGTTTTGTACGTCTTATAATCTAAGTGTTTCAATGCATACGTTTTTTAATATTCTTTTTCAGTGTAGTATATAATTTGTTATATAAAAATAGTCTGAGGCAATGGTGTGTGCTTAACATTAGTGTATGGACTGTGCAGTGATTTAAAAAAAAACTGTGAAATTATTCATATTTTTACGAACTATTAACATGAAAAAAACAGTGCGTAAATTAGACATGTACAAAAATAATTCACATATGCGATATATTTAGTTGTTTTTTTTATTATTGTATTTTTATGTACCTGTGTGATTTATAAAAATCGATTTATTATGATAGTAGGGGAGACCAATCGGGGATTATAGTATTTATTCTACTCTACTTATTTAACGTGGAACGTTTAATTTGTGTGTGTACTCTGTTGAGTGCAAGGTTTCCCTTTTATATTTAACTGTCAAGTTTGAGTAAATCCAAAAATCCCCGCTTGTCCTCCCTTATTATGACAGAAAAATGTCGATGAACAAATGTTTTTGATGATGATTTTGATACGTTGAAAAGTTTACTTAAATTCGAGTCAATTATTCCAAGATTGTTTCAAAATAAAAAAGAAATATTTTATAGATTTATTTTAATACATTTTGTCTATGTTAATTTTATTCATTTTTTATTACTGTTAGAAATGTGGGAATGGCCTCAGCATGTTGTGAATAAAAAAACGTAGTGTTTCATTTAAGCAATAGAAGTAGAGATCAATTTATTCCAATAAATATAGATGTATTCATATAAATCCAATTTGTAGCAATTAAAAATAATAAAAAAAATATCTTAATCAGAGTCCAAATATACTGAAAAACATTTTTTTATATCAAACGGAAACTGAAATAGCGAAGTGACCGTTGCCCATAGACATACGCAACTGCATATGCGTTGCCTACCTTTAATCGACGGAGGAGAGGATGCACGGAAAGAAAATATTTTCCCTTACCATGTGCATCCTCTCATCCGGAAAATCCACTTCCACTTCCCATCCTATCCTTATAAGAAAAAGGGTGGGAAGGGAAAGAGGGCTAAATTAGGCCTCCGGGACGCAAGACATATAGGAAGATACATTGTAGTCGCTTCAAGCTTTTGTACAAAAATAATCGCAATAATTCAGCTCAATTACAAAACTGGTTTCATGGTATTAAAAGATTCAAACTTTATTATGGCTCGCTTAAATACGGATAGAGGAAAACGATCGTGTGTACTAACAAAGGGTTACGTCTTGTGATACCGAATATGTACGCAACCTCTCGTACGCAATTCCGACCTTCCATAAAGTTTTGAATAATACTGTACTAGAACAATAGATGATCCGCATGAAATATTTTTTGAGGCCTTTGAAATAGCAGAAAATTGTTCACAAACATCTCATTTCGTTGGCCAGTATTGGCATTACAGGACTTCATATATACAAATATGCCAGAATACATTAAAACCATTATGTTTGTCATAATCTTAGAACTCTGTATAAACTCATGTGTAATGCTGGCAATTTAAAAAAAAATACAAAACTATATCAATCAAACTGTCTTTAATTTATTTAATTTATTTACAAAAATTTACAAATAAAAAAAATAATAACATTTTTATAAATCAAAAATAGATTTTATCAGAACAGTATTAATGTAATCTAACCTATTTTCTCGATTAATAAATAATACTAATTTAAAATCATTTTGTAGTAAAAAATGTTTTGCAAAATTTTATTATAGAAACAAAACGTAAAAAAAAAGATAAAAACTTGGCGAAGCGGGCTTGCCGTGTAAACACAAAGCCTTTTAACCGCTAATTAATTCCCGACCTAGGGCTAGCTCGCGAAACATGAATGCTACTTTATTTTACAATATCTTTCTTATTAAAATTGTATTTTTATACGATAAGTTTTCATTGTTTAATTCATTCTAAATAGTTTTAAAATTATGTATTAATTTCATTTTCATCAAGCGTCTGCGGTTCCTATGGTATTGCTGATGTCCATGGGCGTCGTTGAACACCTCGGTGTTCCCGCTGCTCGTTTGCCCCCTTCTTTTATAAAAAAAGCTAATTTTCATAACTCCATGTTTTATTGTGTTGTTTTATTATTCAAACCAAAAGTTTACTACGATCGACCATTATAGACATATTTCAACATTCTTCACCAGAATTTAATAGATAAAAATATTTGAATGAACGCAAGGTGGGTGTGGGGGCTTAGGGTGTGTCGGATATACCCCCCGGGCGACGTACGACCTGCAAATAGGTCGTCGTGCACCGGCCGCGATCGATCGTTACTGCATCTCGCCTCCCTGCAACCTCGAACATTCTAGATGCTATGAATTTATAACGTTTCGGTTTTATTACTGTTCCTAATTTTAATTTGAAATCTTGTTAAATTAATTAAATTGTTAAATTAAACTTAATTATAATTCGTATTTATTTTTATATTAAACATTTCATATCTTAAATCTAAATTTAATAGAATAAATAAAAAGTAATATAAAAGTAGTTAGGAAACTAACATAAAATATCAAATATCACGTTTGTAAAGGAATACTTTTTAGCAAGGTCAAGGTCAGAGAACAATCACGACTAATGTTTGTCGTCTACATTTTCCCTCGAGACAAAAGTGTGACGTAGAAAATATTACACAAATAAATGTTATCGTGTGTTTACATTACCGAAACATGTATACTAAACATAATTCTCTTTATAAAACTAGATTTTTTTTATATACATGTAGACAGTAGTCATTTTCGGTTACAATTTTTTTTAACCGACTTCAAAAAGGTGGAGGCTCTCAATTAGTCTGTATGTTTTTTTTTAATTAAAACAATTTAAAGGATTGTTTCTATTCCAGTAAATATTAACAAAAACAATTGTTTTGATTACCTATCAACTGGGATTTGAATTAATAATCCGTGGAACTGTTCTACCGACGAAAGTTTCCTTCGGGAAAAACGTAGTGTTTATGACGATTACGACGTAATACGCACTCGTCCTTACAAGGTCAGATATCTTTGCATACTAAGATTTTGTTTGAAATTGAAGTTGAGGTTACATTATTAATTGTTGTTACAATTTCAAGTGATATCATTTTATTTACAACTTATTAACTGTTATTAATAATTATATTATGTTTTCGTAATATATTTTTATACGTAAAATATATAATTGCATAAATAACCTAATATATAAAATCTATTTTCGAATTACTTTAATTGTTTCATTTTTGTATAAACATTTTTAATATTTCTTTGTTCTATGAATGTAATAGATCTTTATAGTGAATTTAAACCTTAAAGTAACTTACTTAGGGATTATTCTTGATTAAACAGAGCTTCGTATCGTAGTTACTGGGCACGTTAGTTACTACGCAGGCGCAGACATATCGACTACCTCATCCCTTTCCCTATTCCAGTAAAACCTGAATAGTGCTTACAGGATATCTGATAAAGGACTAGATATGTCTAGATATATAGCACAGTATACCTTGGAATCTCATCCATTGCGCCATTGTGTAAACTACGCTTTTGTTAAATCTGCTTTAGTAAGCAATAACCGGCTATTATAAATTTTGTTAACAAACATTTCTGATATTCGATAGCCTTTAGCGGTACTAAGAAATTACAAATCAGTTTTGCAGTAAATGCAAGGATTCAAAAACAAATATTTATTCCACAATCATTTTAATTTCTGTTTAAGTAAAAATAGAACGTATTTTTTAAATAACGCAAGTAACTAACTTTTGAAACGTAATTTAAACATTAAGAAAACATGACGTATACAAATAAGCCTTTCAAATTGTTATTTTGTTCTTTTACATAATACCAGTAATTAAGAGATCAAAGAGTAGTGTATTCATTAATACTGCAACTGATTTGATCTATTTCGGTCGGTGTATCAAGTGCATTACGTGTAGGCGTACATCACAGATTGCCGGAAGAAAACATCTTACATAACTCAACAGCACAAGAATTTACAAGGAGATAAATGTGTTGACACTAGGAATTACCGGTCATTTATTCAAGACATTTTTACTTAGGTTATCATTTAACATAAAACTTTACCTACTCTTAAAAGCTACGAATACTGAACATACTCTTTCGTTTTATTAAAGTTATGTTTTATGTATTATATTGATAGAAAACTTATATTACATCACGCAAAAGCCCCATCAATAATAAATAACCATAGTCTACAATATTGACTTTGTAATAATGAATGACCTTTAGCTATTGTCTATGTGAAACTTGGTTCAATTTCACATTCAGGTTATTATAGCATTTGGAAAACTAATCGATTTTATAATTTGGTATAACCGTAGTTCCCTTTTTTTATCATAAGGTGGCAAACGAGCGAGCGCCGACCTGAAATCGCTGATATAGCGAAGAGACCGTTGCTCATAAACATACGCAATTGCATATGCGTTGCCTACCTTTAATCGACGGAGGAGAGGATGCACAGAAAGAAAGTATATTCCCTTTCCATGCATCCTCTCATCCGGAAAGTCCAATTCCACTTCCCATCCTTTTCTTATAAAAAAGGTGAGAAGGGAAATAGGACTAAATTAGGCCTCCGGGACGCAAACTCGGCTTGCTTGATTAGCGGGGATTTTAGTGAGTCACATTGATCTATTTTTCTTTAGAAGAGATTTTTTTTTAAAGAGTTCCTTGCCGTTACAAAAAAGGCACGGAAGTAATTGGAATCCGAATTATTCTAGACTAGTGGATTACTATATTATTAGCTCTTTACTCTTTACGTTTATCAGAAGTTACTAGGGTAAGGTTTTGCCCAAAAATTCCGACTGACACAAAAGTTTAAGTAAACAAAGCCCTTAGTTTATAGAATTTTAGTGGATAGTCCATCGTTGACCTTAAACATCTTCAGAAAGCAGTTAAAAGTACAGTAAAACTATAAGTTAAGTTTTTTGAGATATCTTTATAATTTTGATACTTTGTATTACAATTATGCTCCAATTAAAATGAAGAATGAATCTCTATGAAGGGTAGAACATAAAAAAATCATAGGACGTTCGAATAAGTATCATTTCAAATATAATCTATATCTCGAAATGAACCCACATCGCACTGCCAAGGTCACATCGATCGGAAAGTGTGAAAGAGACAATACTGCCGACTGAACTTAGTCCTTCATCGAGAGGGGAAAACATGGTGGAAATTTTAACGACTAGCCTGTTGACAAACATTGGGAATGGCCATGGCCGTTACATTTCATTTACATCACAATGTACCCACTTTCATAATTACATTAATATCTTATTAATATTATAAATGTGAATGTTTGGATGCATGTTTGTTTGAAGGTATCTCCAGAACGACTGAACGGATCTCTATGAAATTTGGCATATAAATAGAACATAGTCTAGAAGAACATATAGGCTACTAATTACGCTTTTTTTCGCGAGGACGTAGTCGCGGGCCACCGCTAGTTATGATATAAATTTTAGACAACATCCAGACCGAGTGCTCACATATGTTTATTAAACCCTTGTTTGGAACGCTGAAACGATGCGCAAAAACAAAAGACGAATTAGTCAAAAACTTAATCCATTGGTAAGGGCGGCTTACTGTAAGTTTCTGATACCGAAATCTCTGCATAAAACATATTGTCATCTCTTATTATCTTTGACAAAACAGAGATAGCAATATGTTTTAAACTTGGTTTCAGAAACCCACCGTCAGTCCTGCTATGTATTTTGTCCAAACATTGTATTTTACATAATTATTACACGAGTATGTGTAACAATGTTACATTACTTAAGTTGACTACTTAAAAGATAATGACACAAGTAGATTTATAATACTAATCTTGTTTTCCTAATAGGTTTATTATGATAAAGAACATTAATTCCATAAACGTCGTTCTTAAAAAAGTAATATCGTTCTATACGATGTTAACATTTTATAATAATTCTCAACACAAAGAGACTTTCAGATCCGTCCATCGTTATACAAATTGTCTTAATGGAAAAGTATAATCTAAGACAATGAAAGTAAATCATGTCTTTTATAACGATGACTCATCTAATTGAATCATTACTTTACCTAGAGATCTTTATATAAATATAGCTCTTTTCAACCAATCAATACTTCCATATAAGGATTATTCTCTCAGTAACAACTGTCATGTTGGACGTATGAATGGATGGAAGAAATTTGACATAGATGTAGAACATCATCATCATCAGCTCACTATATGTCCCCACCGAGGGGCTCAGAGCCTACCCAAAGTTAAGGGTGATTAGGCCATAGTCAACCATGCTGGTCCAGTGCGGGTTGGTTGACTTCACACATATCTTTGAATTTCTTCTCAGATATGTGCAGGTTGCATCACGATGCTTTCCTTCACCGTAAGAACGTCGGATAAATGTACATATGTAAATCGGAAATGGAAAAACACATCGGTACATGGCGGGATTCGAACCCAGGACCTGCAGATTGCAAGTCAAGTGCTTGACCCCCGAGCCACCGATGTAGATGTAAAACATAAATAAAATAAAAAACAGCCACAAAGAAAACATAAGCTACTAATTAAGTCTAGTTAGTAGTAGTACTAATTAAGACGGAGTCGAGGGCGACAGCTAGTATTAACATATAGCCCAAACTATTACCACACTCCTAGAGACTTGAAATTTTATCATACCGTATCCCCAACTTATATGGTAACTTACTTAACTTGATATTTATTTTTATACGATGCCAAGTGAAGGTAGCATCTTATGTTGTAGCTTATGTAAATCCAAGAAGCCTTTGAAATCTAGTTATAACTAAAAACTTACTATATCTTTGTGTAACAATAACAAAGAAAACTAACTAAACATGATAAAATATTTAGTTTCCAAGAGTTATCATGTTATAAAATAATAAAAAAATATAAAGAAATAAAAAGAAATTGGAAAGACGACGAGTGAATAAAATTTTATACAAAAAAAATAATTACAAAACAAAATTAAAAATATAGTTCAATTCAACGAGTTAATTTTTTTGTTTGATTTGTTCTTACAATGAGATGAAATGGGTTCCATGTCGAGGAGGAATTGATTGGTTTACAAAAGCTTTCCCCCTATCCTCCGGTAGAGGTCGCGCCGGCCGGCGTGCGCTTCTCTGTTTACGTTTCAACGTTTCAGTTCGTAGTGATGTACTCACATATAACAATTTTATCGATTGTTTTCTGTTAACATTCATTCTGTTCCCATACGAGAAAATTAATAGCTGTATGTACGTAGTAAGTTTTTTTATTGTGTTTTTAGATACATACTCATCGAGAAATTAAGAAATACAGAAACAAATTATGATTACAATACGTATAATCAATTATAGTATAAAATGTATTATTGTACATATTGTCTTTGAAAGCTAAAAAAATATTAGTCTGCATTAAATCTTTATGTAATACTCTAGTCTAATAAATAAAAATTACCTCTGGGGAATTAAAGTTAATTCAATTCCTGTTTATCGAAACACACCGTCATATCGACAAAGTAGTAGTACAACACTATGTAGGTAGCTCCGCCCAACCTCCTTTCAGTCACTATCGGCTGGCGCGCGCGGACGGACATTTTCATCCGCCATTTTCTTTGCGACGCCATTTCGTGATTTAACATCACTTCCTTGTTTATCAAAGCCGTCAGAAGACAAGAAAATTGTGATTTGTCTGTATCAGCAAATGCGGTAAGTACTTTTCTAACATTTCATCTCAATAATTAACGATTTTACATCGTTTATAAAATTGATTTTAGGAAATACAAATAAATTTTATATTACATTAAAAAAGGCGTATTGACAACTTTAATTTAATTATAATTATTTATGCATCGTTAAATTTAAAACAATTCGTTGATACAAGTGAGTTACCTTTTTAAAATTGGAAAATTAATGGATAATTTTTTTTTAATCGCATAAAATATAGATTACTTCTACAGTATTACAATTTGTATCTTTCAAAAGAGTTAAAAATACGTTTATACTATAAGTAATTTTTTTCTTTTTAATTTTCAATATTACTTTAATTTCATAATTAATCTTAATGTAATAAAAAATGTACCCTTTGATTAATATTTCAAAATACGATGACGTCATCATAAGAGAGAAATCTAAGTATTGTAAATAGTCAACAACGTAATTTATTTCTGTACAAACTCTTACCGCACGGATATGCGACACGCCCACGCGAACGTCGAACCCGGGTGAAAACCGGGTCAGATATCGCAAATACTCAAGATAATGTAAATCATAATTGTAAACCGCTTTTGTTTTATTATAAAAACCAATTGGTGAAATGTTAAACATCCATTCTCTTCAATTTACTGACTATCGGTTACTTCGTGGGTTCCGTACATCGAAAAAACGGAACCCTTATAGGATCACTTTTTTGTCCGTTCGTCTGTCTGTCTGTCTGTCAAGACCCTTTTTTGCAGTATGCAGTCTCGCGGTCGCGCGGTCTCTCTCTAATTAGACACTAAAGGAGACTTACCAATTGACACCAACAAAAGACATCTGTTTCTTTTAAGAAGAGAGAAAAGAAAGTCGAACAAAACACAGTTCGGAATTTTTCCTTAGTCTAAGAAGCCTTATTCATGTTACGTGATGCCTAATAGCTTTCTGCGTAACAGAATCAGTTTCATAAAAAAAAAGATTTTTTTAAGAGTGTTATAGTTTTTACTAATCATGGACTAAGCGTTATTTAGCGAATTAATTTACAAGCTTGCGACATTCGTCAATATTTCTTTATACATGTATGTCCGTATGTCTGGTAGCTGTAGACATTTTGCGTCTGTAACAATGTGTACTGCGCAGTTATGTTCAGTGTAGACATAACAAGCCTTTGAACATCACTTGAATATTTAACGCAATCCGGCAAGAGTTTACAAGGAGACAGTTTTTTTAATATTTTTCTTAAGTTTTGAGAGATGTTTTGGAATTATAAAGTTTAATAAACTCTTAGCTAAATTTCTATAAATTTATTATACATCCCTAATTCTATAATTACAAATAATCTTAAATCTATGATATAAAATAAAATATAAAAAAAACCGAATAATTCACTAAAATATGTTATTAAAAGGAGTCCCTTTAGGCAATGTCCCGAAGATACTGGCTTAGCTTATTACATTTCCAAGTGTAGATAATAACGTAAGTTTATTTTTTATTTTGCGTATAAAATATCTTTCTATAGCTAAATATTTTAGTTTATAAATGTAGTTAAATATTTACTTTCATAACGTCTAAATAGGTGGTATATTTTATTTTAAACTAATGTTTACTTTTATATCCAAATAAAGTTACAAAATACAAAAGAGCAATGTTTATATAACGATGTATTCGTTAGCCAAAGATTTGTGCAATGCTACGTAGAAAATGTTGGCATTTCGCCATAAATTTGTATCAAGTTTAATCTACGTCGTAAAACAATACTTATCTGTATAGATTTCGTGCTATAAAGGCTTTAGGGCTTGAACTTAAAGTTACAATCGATGTATTGAAATTTATCTTTTTAGGGTAAGGTATTCAACATCCCCCATCTAAAAATCTTTTCAATTGAAAAACAATAATATTTTTAATTCAATTTTTTTTAGATAGGTTGGCCAATGAGTATGCTCTACTTAAATTAAAAATAAACAAGATTTGTTTTAAGTTAATTAAAATAATCGATAATTATTGGTAAAGAAGTAATAGGTTGTTAGAATAGTACTGCATATAAATTTTATACGGGCTTTATACAGAAGTATTACATATTTTTTTTTAAACATTGATGTACTTTTTTTTGACAAAATCAACTTAACATAAATATCCCAGAAAAAGTAAAATTATACGTCATTTATTCGTATATACATAGCAGACAATACGCTCATCAAGTTAAAAGGAAAGTTCGTAGCAACTACGTAGAACTTGCTACGAAAGCTACGTTGGTCAAAATATGACGCAATATGAGTTTTCTATTGACACTTTTGTAACCTTACATATCTTGTTACAGGTAAAGTATTAGATATAAAATACGATACAAAAATTCAAATGCAAGTTACAAATATTTGCGAATATGGATTTCTTTTTGTCAATCATATTAAAGTTCGAAATTATTCGCAAATCTAATTTGCATTTTTTCTCAATCCATCATATGTTTTTAACCATCTTATACAACCAAACAGATTGATTAGTCTCTTTAGAGAAATGGTCAAGAAAAATATTTCATATATGTATCAACGTCATTAGTTTGGATATAGAATCTAGAAATCGGAAATGAAATACCGTTATATATAGCGCTGCCATTTTGTTATATAAATAGTGAACACATTAACAGACTCGTGCTAATTACCCGTCGTATGTGAGATTGAGCAAATGTTGAAACTCGACTCGTATTGTGGTGTATTGAATTACTATGTTACGTAGTCACATTGTTTTGTTGAAGTTGATAACTTTATATACTACTAACTGTCGCCCCCGACGCCTAAAACATAATAAGTCCTTCCCTAGACCTCCACAAACATTTCAAGACCAAGATAAGATAAATCCGTTCAGACGTTCACGAGTTTTAGTCAGCCTAACGAACAGCAATTGATTTTTATATCTAAAAGATTACATCACATTATAGCTGTCGCCAATAAATATAAAATTAAACTAGTAGCCTTTGTCCTTCCAGACTGTCTATATCTATGCCGTTGTATATCTAGCTGTTCTGGAGATAACTCCTTACAAATATCCATTCATCTGAACTTTCCCATCTTACTTCTTACTAATGTTATGGATGGATGTTTCTTAGAAGGTATTTTCAGAACGACTGCATGAATCTCGCTGAAATTTGGCACAGATGTAGAAGAACATATAGGCTATTATTTAGGGGTCTTAATCCCAGTCGACGGAGTCGCGAGCAACGGCTAGTTTATAATATTATTATAGTAAGATTGTAATATTCGTTTGGTATTACAAACCCACGGTTACGTGTTGAACACACTAGTTTGGTAAGAACAGCGGTAAACATTATTGGGTGAATTAATATGACTTACATTTGTCCGATTTCATTTAAGAATGCGAGCAATTGCTTTAATATTAGAATTCCTAAGTATAATAGTAGTTTATCAACGGCACCGGAGGAGGGGAATTGTTTTATAGTTTTATTATGATTTGAGAAGTAACAACCCATTGTAATTTTTATTATACTATTTTAAATTATAGCTCCGAATGACATTCCGATAATATAGCCTATCAATATAATTGAATTTAAAAATAATAATAAGAATAATATCTTTTTAAAAAGGTTTTTATTATGTTCTTGATAAATAACAGAACTTAAAACTGAAATAAGTCAAATTATTCTTCAAAATTACGTAAAACCAAACTCAATGAGGTTGTATCGTTTCATTGCTTCATATGGCCACATTTGATTTACACATGTATGCAAAATTGGGAAGTAGATCAAAATTAATTTGCAATATTTGATGATAAACATCAGTACAGGTGAAACTAAATAAAAGTTTGAAACAAATTCTCTTAATGCGGATTTAAAATATACTTGTTTGTATTTTTTACGTAATAACTACTAATCCGACATTTCTTGTCCTTATTACCACTGTGTTCCTTTTCTATCAACGAATATGACTCTATATTTGAATAGTTACAATTAGTTATGACTACACACAAGTGTTTCTTTATAAAATATTGACGTAGTATATACGTTGCGTCACTTGTTTAATGAGGTAGCGTTCTGTAAATAAAACAACCAATTTACAGTATCGTAAAACACTTTCAACATCCCGATGTTATAATGAGTTTTAAACGTAATATGAAATAGTCCTTGAAAACATGCCAAAATATCGGGTCAAGGATTTGTGTATTTACTGTAATCCATTTACGTTTAGGACATAATTTGTTTTGTTTACTTCGGCAGTTATTGTACATCTTTATATATATATATATATATATATATATATATATATATATATATATATATATATATATATATATATATATATAATTCTTCTGTGAGTGTGTATGTCACTGAACTTCTCTCAAACGACTGGACCGATTTTGATGAAATTTTTTGTGTGTGTTCAAGGGGATCTGGGAATGGTTTAGATTCACAATTTTCATCAAATATTAACTTCATATTCATTTATTCAAATTAAAGACGTGTAGACAGGACAACGTCTGTCGGGTCCGCTAGTCTATATGTATAAAAGAAAGTCGTGTTAGTTACACTATTTATAACTCAAGAAAGGCTTTACCGATATGGCTGAAAATTGGAGAGGAGGTAGCTTAGAGCCAGGAGACGGAAATAGGATACTATTTTTTCATTTTGTTTTTTTTTTCGAATTTATGCCTTGAAGAGTTGCTTTTTATTTAACTTATTATATATTAAGATTTTTTATATATCCATGCGGACGGAATCGAGGGCGACAGCTAGTAGGTTATATAAAAAAGTAGATAGTTATGTACTTCGTTATGATAGTCTAGACTTTACATTAATCTTAATCACATTTGGTCGCGAATTTCAATATAAACAGCTCATCCAATTAAGACACGTTTGTGTGGACTTATTTTTATTAATAATAACTTTCTTGTTTCAGATTAGAAGACATATGAAAACATCGTAGATTATATCAACTAATCAACTACTGACTTTATTGAAATAATCAAAGAGAATTAAATAATGATAGACGATAACTGAACAAAGAAATATATTTCATATTTCCAACTATCCCGATAAGAAAAAAAAACAAAATGGGAAGCACAAGAATTGGAAAAAGTTTGTAGGAGCTAAGGACTCTAATTAAATTTCAAATATCAATGCTAAATTACAGACTGGTGTCGACGCATTTTCTGAAGCAACCGTAAATTGTATACAGGACGATTTTTATAAGACTATAAGTGACGTCACTAAACTATGTGCCGTGATCGAGATATGCCAGTGCAGAGTGATATAATCAAATAAATTTGTTATTAAAAAACTAAATAGCTGTGAAATTCCAGTGTAGATTTAAGTGTTCCGTCAAAACGGCGCGCGTTTATGATCCACCTTTACGTTTTGTTTCTTTCATTTTGTTTTACATCAAGGGATAAGCAATAGTTAATTTAATCTGATAGCGGTGGTGGATTGTGGAAGGGGTTTTGCTCAAAAGCGGGCCCCATTCGCTCGACCCTGGCCAGCCGCAGATACAATTTTTCTAGAATCTTGGACACCATTGTAGAGGCTGCAAGATACTGTATTGTAAGTGTCTTGTTAATCAAATTATATTGAATTTAAGATAATGTAAGGTCAGCAGACAATTTCTAGTGTATTGTAGAGGGACTGCATGAGCCATTGATGCTTTTTCAGAAACGCATAACGACCGAAAACTTTTGGAAATTGAGGGATTTAGTTACAAGTGTTAACTTTGCGTGAAGCAATCATGATACTCTTGGAATTAACTCAGGTACTTGTGAAGCATTAGGCAGTGGGGTTAGAATCATAAATTGATTTAAGTAGATATCACAAATTATTGGCCTTATAAATATCTTTATAAGCTTAATATTTTTAAACGCTTGCGCAATTATTTAAGGGTACTGGAAAAGTAAATCATATTTTAATAAAGAAAGATGTAAAATTACAGTCCACATTACAATCTATAGACAAACACAACACGAAACATAAAAATATATTATAAAATGTAGGAGTAGAATAAAAATAAATTCAATATCTTCGTACCACTTTACCAGTTACCCTTTTCTATTTCATACACAAATGTTCGCGATCTCGATATAGATAAATTTTGTATAAGCTTTTATTATATAAAAAAAAATACAAAATAAATTAGATTGGCAACACTTTTAACATTATTGCTTTTCAGCGAGAAGCGTCTGTTAATTTTTCAACATAAAAAAATATTTTATCTTATGTACTTTTATAATTTTTCGCAATTATGTATATATTTTAATAACACAAATTCACGGAATAATGTGTTTCATAATAACATGCAATTTAAATATAGCTTATCACTTGTAAAGGTTCAAAAATGCGATAATATTATGAAAACACTGCTTTTTAAAACCATAGAATACTTACACGTATTCATTATTTATGTTTTATATAGTACAGATGGCTAGGAACTAGTATGTAGTAAGTAACTATTTAAAAATTAAAATGTAATGTAAAAAAATCGTATTTCTATGTTATGATAGAGGTCAAAATTAATTTTGTTATACATTAGTTGAATATGGAGATTTTAGAACTCTGAAGTATTTTAAAAACATATCAACGCATTTTTGAACCAGACTACACTAAAAAACCATTATTTCATATGACTGTACAATGATAGACACTAACAGAATTGGCTATGGTTAGGGCTACGGGCACAGCACAGAGTGCTCGAGCGAGCGGCGGGTAGTAATATCAGAGGCCGGGTGGCGTGCGCAGTGCGAGCGGGAGCGGGAGCGGGACAAGACGGAAGATATGGCAGCGCCCGAGTGCGAGCGAGAGGCGCGCAAACGACGCGAGCGCCGCGACTCTGGCTGCGCGCACGAGCGCAAGGAGCGGCGGCCGCACAGCGAGGAGCGCCCCCAACCCCCGCCGCCGCTGGCCCCGCTGCCCCCGCCGCCGCCGCTACACGACCACAACCGAATTGAGGTCTCTGGGTGTACACATAAAAGTAAATTTCTTGAACATTAAGGTCCAGCGGAGTATTAAGGCAATGATTGTGAATATGATTATATCAAAAAAATATCTTTAATTTTATGTTATTAAGTGTGCTTATAAAACAAGAATATTCGCTTTTACCCATTTTAGTTCAAGAAGTTTGCCGGAAACTTTACCATTTTTAAAGTAGTGTTCGAATCTATTCAACTGCTCCATAAAGCTACATTTACATCTCGCCATTTGGGATTGATTTGGTAAAATCTATGCTTTGCAATTGATTTGAAATTAAGATCAATAACTCGCCATAACCTCATGTCATTATTGCGGAAATAAGCCGCAAGTAAACATTTTTCTCTTCTGTTCATGAAAAAAATTAAAAAGTGATTTAAATTTAGCTGTCAAAAATTTAAGAATTTATTTTGCAGTCGGAGCGTCGCGCAGAGCGTCTGTCCCGCGCACGTCGTCCACAGCTGGGTGGCAAGCGGCGCCGCCCTCCCTCGCGCATACCACGACAACCCAAGGAGAACGAAATCTTCCACGATGATGTCCGCTGCGATACACCACCACATTATGAGTATCTCGTTCAGAAACCAGAATGTAAGCCACAATTTTAGTGGAGGAAGAACATGGATTTTACTGGCTAAATACCTGATCTTCAATCCATCAGGCACTATCAGGGCCAATATCATTTCTTATATCATATTTTAAAGCGTGGGGACAAAAGCTCCTCAATATCGCTCCATTTTTTGAAAGGGCAGTTACCAATTTTTTAAAGTCTTTGCCTAATCGCGAATAACCTAGGCAAAAGTCAAGAAAGTATAATGTAATTTGTAGTGGGTCCAGAATTGGAGCAGCTGGAGACCATCGGCCGGCACGAGGAGGTGGAGCACGCGCGGCGCAACGAGCGCAGCGTGGCGCCGCGCCGCGTTCAACCCACTGCTGACCGTCGACTCGACAAGATCAATAAGAAGGTACACGCTGTTAATTATTTGATTTGATTTATCTTGATAAAACTTTACGATAAAAGACTAAGATTCTAGGTATCAATGGTAACATGAGTAAACTTACGGGTCTAGCGTGTTTATGTTCTCTCTGTTCATCATTTTTCATCCCCGAGGGTCTCGACTAAGCCTACTTACTCCTAATTGAGTTAACAATAAGTACATTTAATCACATACTTTTACGCAGCAGAATAACTTCGGAGCAACCTTTTCATAATTAGAAAAAGGAAGTCGACGAAATAATACAATTAAATCATATCTTAAATAACATTCTTAATTTTTAGATAAGCATCTTAAAGAAGAACATTGCAAAGTATGAAAACGAGTACGAAGTGCAGAACGGTCGCGCCATCACACCAAGCGACCGCATCACAGACGTGCAACTTACGCGAATGCACGAAACTCTACGCAAGCTGCAAGTGGAAAAGCGGTGCATAAAAACTGATCCAGTAGAGTACGCACTTAAAGCTAAAGCTGCTAAACAACAGAAGGAAAGAGATGCCAAGCTGGATGCAGCGCTTAACAGCGACAAACCAATGGCTGAACTCGTCCGTGATATTGAAGAGGTAGAATATGCCTTGGATTTTGTCTTTTACTCTTTATTATTTTACGATTCAAATTGTAATATTACGCACAATATCAAAATTATGTAGAAATATTTTTATTATTAGTCTCGCTTGCGCATAAAATACTTATATGCTAGCGCTGTATTTTTTTAAGAACTGGTAAAGCATAGTAATTATATTATTTGAATTTTTTTCTAAATTCTCTAATTATATGGATTGGCCTCTTTACATTTTAATTTGTCATGGAATTTTATTTTCTGCTGTTCAGATATACTAAGGTACCTTTTATTACTTTAAAGTTTAGTAAAAATTTTGTTACTTGGTTTTGCGTGGAGTTTGTCTAAGATCTTTTGTTCACGCTTAGAGATTCGTCTCATCAAGACAATGCGAATGAGATATTTAAAGCTTTTGGTTAGGTTTCTGTGTATTGCAAGTTGGTAATGTTGTTTTAGGATGCTGTGGAGTGTAAAATGTTCTCTAAGGGTAGGCACTATGACGTAGCGTTACAAGACACTGAAGACATTGTGGGGAGCTCTTTGGGCTCCGCCAGTGCGGATAAGGTGAGAGAACGGGGCACAACACGCAATAGCGGGTTTTCATTGTTTTGTCCCAAAAGCTTTGCCATCAAGCCATTTCCTAGCTTTGTTAAAACACAGAGAAACGTAGTAAAGGACAACACACAACTAAAACTATAACAATTTCAAATTTGGTGTAATTGACAACTAACATTTCCTACAGATATTTTATTCAGCCCCTACGAAGAGCAAATTTAATGGATCTTTGTAATATCATCTTATGAGTTAGAAGGCTTTAATCTCATTCCTCTTCTTTCCCTATCTGTACTATGTATATCTGTTTCCCACATAGTCCAATGAGATGTCTACTACTTTCTGGTCGTACCGTGTATCTTTTTTTAGGATGGGTGGTCAGGTAACATCACATAAAATTGTTTGCGCTTCTTTTAATACACATGGTGATTATGGGGATATGTCTTCTTAACCCTTCCAAATTACACCTATAGATGCTCTATAGCAGTCAAGGATTTAAATTGTTCCAGTGGCTGCAGGGATGCCGTGAGATAGACGGTCGATCGTCAGTGTCAGAGGGGCGTTGGTCGGGTGCACAACTGTCAGCAGAGAAGCTGTGCGTGCAGCGCGCGCTGTTGCGGCTGGAGGCAGCGCGTGGTCGCCCGCCCGTTCACTCGGCGGACCGCGGCGCCGCCCGACATCTCTATGAGAGGTATCGAGCTGTTAAAAGGGCCCTCGCCGCTGCGCGCAATGATCCTGTAAGTATACTGTACCCACTAACCGCTATATTTGTTTATCAAAAAATTGAGATCTGCAAAAATTCCCTTTAATGATGCATGGAATAGTGGTACAGTGTACCTATCTGATTTCGCTTTATTATCAGCTCAAATATTTTTTTAAGATAATCGGTACGAACGGCGAGTTAGCGACCATTCACGAGCACGAGGCCATCGTGTTCAGCAGCAGCCTAGACAGCTCCAGTGACTCGCAGGAGCGCGCCACCGACTCCTCGCAGGTCTGTCTACTGTATATTTGTTTGTAATATAATCAAAGACTACTACTATTAACAGTACAAGATTATTTACAACACAATTGAAATATTCCAATAACAACATGAATTTTGTTGATAAAATTTAATTTCTTAAAATTCTTGATTGCAGGATACTGCAGAGGCTATAGACAATCTGCAGCCGTTACGACGACGTGAGGTCCGCGAGGGAGGCGAGGTGGTGGAAGGGGGCGAGGCGAGCTCCGCTGGGGAGGAGATACCGTCGTCATCGTCAGCGCAGTCGGCCGCCAGCGATGACCAGGCCAACGCCGGCCTGCACTGTCTCGGCCTTGAAGACCTGACGCGCGCCCTCGCCGAGGCCAAGCTGCACAAATGTGTATGCACCTTCATAATACCTTATTAAAGCTTATGATAGTAATTATTTGATTAGCAAAATCTTTTTAATAAAAGAGAAGTAATCCTGTAAGTTAGCTTCATGGGTATTGTGGCTTAAGTCAAAAAAAAATTCTTCTAAAAAATATCGATGTGTGCAGGTGCTGCGTCGCGGCATAAAGGAGTATGAGGTGAAGTTCGAGCAGCAAAACAGCAGGAAGTTGCAGAAGGACGACAAGAAGGGCAACGAGGAGGAATACATTCGTTACAAAGCGGTCAAGGCGAGGATCAAGCTTCTCAACGCACTTATAAACAAGCAGAAATCCAAGCCTTAAAGGAAATTAACTTTATCCTTCGGCTGTGGGAGCACTTGTATACAAAAATAATATCATCCCTTTCTCGCTCTTAGAAGAAAACAGAGACAACTATACAAGTGACGCACCAGTCAAATTTCACTTTAGGATTTATATTTTAATCCAATTCCATTGCATATTTTTAATTACAAGTGTAGTAATATGTAGCAATAGCAATATAACTTCAATCATATTCTTTGTATTATACAATTAGAGTGCAAATAATAGTTAAATAGATTTTAGTAGACAATAAGAGAATTCGTGGATCTATGCAATATGCGGTACAACGGTCATAACTTGTAGAAATTCGGTATATTTATTTGACCATATATTAATGAAATAAACGAATTAACAAACATAAACCCTGTAAGACAAAAGAAGAATACAATGGATAAGAAATGTTTTAACCAGAAACAACATGTGTACTAAATTTCAGTACGAGTAAATTTGATTACTCAAAATACGAACGAAAACTACTATTCACTCTAAATGGTATTTTGCAAGAGAGAGAAAACAGATTTGAAAAGATTTTAGTGAAATTACTAGCTAATTAGCACATTATACTAGTGCGGCTAGTTGATATTCACAAATTAAAGTTTGTTCAGGATTTTTCGAAAACCCTGAACATTCAAGTACACTATTACGGCGTAACCGTATAATTACTTTGTGTAAATCTATAAAACATCATAATATTCAAAATTGAGGTTAATTCCAATTCAGTACTCGATAGTAGAAAGACGACTAAATATCACTTTTTCGTCAAATAAGTGGAAGAAAAACAAAGCGAGATGTAAACTCGTTACATCGACTATGTTATCTTTTAAAAGTCGAAAGTAACTTCGTATCGTGCGGCAACTACATGTATGGGGCATTTAGTAAAAAACATTTTAATAAGTATGTTCTTACTAAATGTTAGTGCTGAGATTCTAGAGGATTTTTATTTATTAGTTATAACTATATTGTTTAAGATTTTTTAAATATACCAACTAACAAAGGTAAGTATACATTTTCTACTACTCGTATACATTGAGATGTATACTATTTGTGGATCTTAGTCTTCACACCAAAAGCTCGAACTTAAAATTGTTCCATTTATATTTTATTGTTCTTTTCGATATTCTTTTTTATTTTGACATGCCAATTATTTACTGTTAATGTTTTTATTTTAATTTAACAAGTTTTTATTATTTTGATTTTTCATTTGTTGGATCCCAATCCTTTTGTATATAAGTGTTATTTTTAAATAACAAAACATTATCTGATTTATAAAACGTGGATTTTATGTGCTAATTATATATTTTATTGTATATTAAACATTAGCCCTAATTATCTGTAAGGTTAACGTATTTATCAATAAACAAAATAAATATAAGAAATATGGTTTTACCCAAAGGAGATATCGTTAATTTTACATTCACATATTATTACAAGTGATTTTACTATGTAATTATAAGACATTATTGTTAATACTGTTTAAGAACTTCAACATTTCAATATAATCTCATGACTCACAGAAAATTATTCAGTTATATGCATATAAAATTACTATTACTTTTGATATAGTCAGTAAGAAAAAAACTTGTTGCGCCTAAAGAAAAGTCTATGGAGCTTTTTAATGCGCGTGGAGATGTTACATTTATGTGCTTATTAACAAAGACTCACTAATATATAAACTATTTGTCCATTTGCGACATTGTTTATCGTTTTCTTTTCTTTAACTGTATAATTTGTTAAGTCTGATGACGTCATTACGTTCACGTGCAGTGTACAAAAAGTTTACCTCATGAAATCTTTAGACTAACGAAAGTTGGTAAAGCTTTGTCGCTCAGTGTATACCACTCTTAGTGTATCCTAATTTGTATTTTCTTTCTTACACATTTCCTATATTTATCTTCTTAGAGAAGAAACATTATAAGTTGTATTAAAAATTTACATAATTAGTACATAAGGACTTACCTGTGATTTTATTATATTATCTTGTGTAACAAGATTTTATATATGATTTTTCTATAGCTGTTATATATTGTGTTGAGTTTAATATAGTTTTTTTGTTAGCATTTTACGTGTATTCAGTGGAATTATTTAAGTTTTATTTACAATTAAATACATAAGTGAGCAAAAGTATATGAATATACAATGATGTTACTTCAATCTACTACTATTTACTATTTTTTTGTAATAAAAATAGTTGAACCGCTATTTAAACCACACATTGACTCATAGTTGAATAATTTGAGCAAAATATCACTGATTTTCACCACCTTAGTACATGGACAATAACGTATTTTTCTCATTCATTTCAATATCTGAATAAATACGGATAAATATTATGTTTTTGTAAGAGTTTTGGAGACTTCTTGTATTATTTAAGACATATTTAAGCAACTTACTCTAATTGCTCTGTTTTTTGATACCAAAATCTCTGTATTATACAGACATTTATCTTCTCGTCTGTCTTTCATCTTTGATAAAACAGAGATAATATGTTTTACGGTGATCTTGGTCTCAAAAGCCCATGAATAGACAACCAGAGAAATATCCAAATATACAGAGAAGTATACAATTGGAGTATGTAAAATTATTTATTATTGACGAATTAATTAAAATAAATAACTTAACAATCAAAAAGCATGTAAATCTCTACATTTATAACTAAGTAATGTTAATTATGTTGTATGCAATATGAAATTGTAATTCAGAACAAAGGAAATGTTTCGCCTAACTTGTTGATAAGCATGTTTAAATAATGAATAAAATGTAAACACGTGTAGCGTTCTATAAATGTCTTCTAATTCATATAATATTATGTTTAAAATAAATGAACCGAATAAATACTTGTTTATCATTTTATGTCGCGGTTAAATTATAAATGTGAAAGTTTGTCAGAAGGTTTCTACACAACGGTTTAACCGATCTTGATATAATTTGGCACAGATGTAGAATATTTGTCCTTTTCTTAGACGTGATTATTAATGGTCGGAATTAGAAAGAAATAAAAGAAACAATATAACAAAAATAGTTGATAATTTTCTGTCCATCCATTTTTAGTTTCTTTATATACCTATTTTATATACAACTTTACTGATAATATTTAATTTGCTCTTTTATAACGTATCGAGGATTGCTCACATTTTTTTTTGGTATCTTAGTTAATATACGCTGCCATTTCGAGGAGAGGGTTATAAGAGATTTTTCCTTACTAAGACGCCCTAAATGAAGATTCTCAAGGCATTAGGCACATACCTACCAGTTCAAATTATTCTTATCATCAGAGATATGAGACGTCTTCCCATAATGTATGATATTACAGCCGCTATTGATATAGTCTCACCAAGATGTTATTTTATGGGCATATTCTGAGAAGACTGAGATGTCAGTAGGGTTCATAAAATTATATTTGATATTGTAATCTAGATAAAACAATGTTACGAGGATGTTAAGAGTCTAGCGGGACTGGACAAATTGTATTCGCTGCGAAGCGATTCCATAGCGAACTTCAAAAATGAATGGAACTTATCTAGCCCCGCTGAATCGCTTCGACAAAACAATTGTTTGTCTCCACGACACTGTTGCCTTAAATCGGAAATTTGTTTAATAGTTATAATTATTTAAGTTTTTATTGCGTTGTATTTTTTTCTGATTTCCTTTTGTTCAATACGTAACTTGAGAATTATTGATTTAACACTCAATGACCTTACAGCGATCGAAATGTGCAAACACTTGTACAGATTTTCCTAAGGTTAAGAGTTTATCTATTTTCTATGTTGGTAATGATGCAGTGTTTGTTTTAAATCGTAAATATCGATATTGAAACTCTTTTGTACACAACGATTAATTCATAAATATGTTTAAAAGTAATTTAAAATTCCATATTTTGATATTAAAGCTTTTTATAAAATGTATTTGTATAAATGGTGGTGAATTTTTAATTCTATTTTTTTAACAAATATTTATTCCCTCCTACTTTAACTGATTTCAACTGTTTGCTTTGCAATTATTTTTAGGTTATAAATTTAGTTTTGTGTGTTTCTTTAACACAAAGATAGTCAATTGAAATCAACGATAACGAACTAAATCATTTATTACCAAATATAATTAGTAACAATTATTTTCTACTACACGAAGTTATATACAACGAGAATTATACTAAAAATAAGTAGAACTAAAATTGATGTTACTTGCTCTAATCAGCAGGATGTGGTGGAGGGGAGCTGCCGTAATTCTTCTCTAAAACATCTTCTGGTAGAAAAGAGCTTACAATTCTCCATTCAGTGTTAAATATATTTGACATATGTTCTTTGAACGCGTGCCTTGGATTTTTTGCACTTATCTCCATTGTGTCAGTAACCTCCAATATTTCTTGACTAAACATTTCATTAGCTATCGACATTACTTCTTTCTCCTCGCTCAGAACTCCTTTTATCTCAGCAAAAACTGAACAGAACATCACTGACAGAACACTGAATGCAAATATCACTTGCAGTTCTTTTTTTAAAACGTCCATGTTACACTTTTAATGCGTCACTTGTTAAATTTAATTTGCTTCAAACGTATTATCTATCGAAGTCTATAAAATATGTTATAAACGATGCAGAGATTTGTGACCGGCTCGCTTATCATTCCCTCCATTCGTGCTAAGAAGTACGCAGTTGTTACAAACATAAAATGAACTGACATAATATGACTCGGTGCTGAGTGATAAGCTCTTAGCTCGAACTTTGTACAAGATATATAATTCAAGTTTGATTTGTTTTAAACGTTATTAATAACAAATGAAGAAGGAATACATTTTGTATTTGAATTCAATCGAAATGAGAAATAAAAATACACATAAAATAATAATAATAAATCTTTAATTCATACACATGGTCCATACAAAACAAAAATACAAATTAAAACACTAGCACAAAAATAAAACACAAAATAAAACAAAATTCTTTAGGGCACATATGCAAAGAATTTAACTTTTATAATTTCTATTGATTTAAACGCTATAATTTTTCAAAATATTATAAATTAAAAGACTTTGTCAGATATGTGTATATACAATTTCTCATTACCATTTACTTCTACTTTTTATCCACTAGTTGTCGCCTGCGACTCCGTCCGCACGGCATTAAAAAAACTTAATTAGTAGCCTATGTGTTCGTCCAAACTATGTTTTACATCTATGTTTTTTTCAACAAGATCCATGCAGCCATTCTGAAGATACCTTCTAAGGAACATCTTTCTATACATCGAATGTTACAATGTTGAACGGATGGATTGACGCGCGGACAGAGTCGCGGGCGACACCTAGTATATGTCTAGTGCTAACACTTTAAGCTACCTTAATAATTTAAATTCAGATTTTTATAATAACAAAATTGATTTTTTATTAAAACAGAACATAACATCGCCTTTCTTCTAACCTACAAATTAACTTGCGATAAAAGATAATATTGTACCAAAATAAGACATCTTGGTATTGGCCATCAAAAAAGACGCCTGGTAACACTTCGGAGATTTGGAAGTAATCAGCGATCCGTTGACAAAAAAAACTAATCGGTTGGTGAACTTATGAATATAGTGAAAATGTTTTGTTACAATGAGAACCCGATGAACAGCAGATAACTCGCGCTATCAACCAACTTTGCGCTTGGGGTCAAATGATCTGCTCGTAACGTGCGGTCGTTAGATTGTCATTTCGCCCGGTGGACTATTCTGAAGTATTGCGACATTTTATGTGTTGTTTTTAATGAATTGCAGAAAATAATCTTAAATGTAGGGTATTTTAGAATTCATATTATAAGTAAACATAGTTCATAGAAAGATTCTTTTGTACAACAAAAATAAAGTGACTAAAATTATTGGCTATAGGTATTACATACACAGATCGATATCTTATAAATTTAATATATAAAAAATTCGGAGTTTTGACCGATTTTTATCAAATTTTATTTACATATTCAGTGATAATCTTCTACTATCTATTTTTAATCCCGCGCGGACGGAATCGCGGGCGACAGTTAGTGTTACTCTAAGTTAATTTGACTCAACATAACCACAAAAATTACGTATTAAAATAAATAAGCACTAGTAACTTAATTATTAAAATCATTTTTTGCGATATTTTATCGAACGCTTTCATGATAGTTCCACTTATGTGATACCAATGCAAGCATTATATATAGTAGTCCTAGGACATTGTGTGGTTCAGTTGACACACGACTTCGGAGCAACGAACACACGGACAACATGATTTGGAAAATTGTTTTTATCACCTTCATGGCCGCTGGTGAGTGTTTAAAATAAAAATAGAAAATTTAACTTAAGTTTACTTTATAATAATTCTACACAATTTAATGATAAAAGGACTTTTTGTGTTTTTATTGCGTTCAATTAGACACACAGAAGTATGTTATTTCATTTTTGTACTCACAAAGATCTTCTAAGTGTATCTGTGTAGGAATCATTAAATATAATGGAATATAAGCAATAAAAATATATTTATAACAATTAAAATTAGATTAATTTTATTTCATCTTTCATAGAAACAAAGAAAAGCTACCTACGTAATATTTATGTTATGTATACAACCAATATATTAAGTATATTTTAGTCTCGTCTATATTGAATTTAGAATGTGGTTGAGAAGCCTTATATCTCTTGATTAGTTCGCACTACATAAACTGTGATACGGTTGCGTCACGTGAGATTGAAATATGTAGGTACTTTTATAATTACACCGATTTTATGTTTCTGAAAATCTTATTAATGTTGCTATTTACAAAAATCTTTCAAAGTTTAGTATGAAGTATGTTACTAATAGTATAAATGCGGATGTTTGGATGGATGTTTAAATATATCTGCAGAACCGCTGCATGGTTTTCGCTGAAATTTGACATTGATGTAGATCATAGCCTAGGGAAACATAGGCTAATTATTTTTTATTTCACGCAGACGGAATTGCGAATTAGAGCTAGTAATTTATGAGTATGGTCTTTCTAACATAATTAATGTACTGTAAAGAATGTCCATTGTAAAAAAAATACATTACGATACTTTTAGTAACTAAAAAGCCCATATGGATAGAAAGATGTCAGTGCCGACACCATAGTGAGTGTTCAGAGTGTAGTCGTTATTATTTAGTTTATGTCTCACGAAAGTTTAAACAATTGTTATTAAGGTTATTTATTTGGTTGTGGCTGTTTCCACAGCGTATTCCTAACCTTATTTATGACTATAATTATTATTAATAAAAGAGTGTAAATACCTTAAAATTTAACCTAGAAATTTAGGATCAGTGGTAAATTAAATCTTTGTACAAATATTACAGTGGGTTTACATTCTTTTAATGATACAATTTGTAGTATTTTTCTTTGTTCACAAACGGCAGTGGAAAATCACTTTATAAATACGTGATGTTAACTTAATCATATGCACATATACAAGGTACTTAACACCTTGTATAGTAGTTTAGCTTTTAATCGTAGAATATTTAAAATTCCAGCGATCTGAGTCTAGACAATTATTGTCAAAGTAGGAATGAAGAATTCCCATAATAGTATAATGAATATACATAATACTATCAACGTTGTACTATGCTATTTTAGTTAAGTTAGTCGTCGATTGGTTTAATTTCGACTATCATTTTTCCTTAATTAAAAACAGATTTATGCATATCAATTGCATATTATAAATAAGTATGTCTTTCAAGTTGTGTTTACGCATTTTTCTTAAAAAGGGATACAAATGTTTTGCGCATAAGCATAGATTTTTTTAATAGTACAACACCAAATAACTTTTTAATTCTAACATGATGTGAACGTGATGCTACAACAGTGGAAACTGTTATGTAATAAAAGTTCACGAGCGCATTCTTTGTTAAGATTAGTTTTCTTTGAGTAGTGAGACTGAGATGATACGTATAGAATGTAACTCGACGTAATTTATAAAGCATTGGGTCAAGATCAATCTTAACTCACTTCAATACTTTTATAAAACATGTTAACATTGACTTTGAAATGAACGCATTTTAATCGTCTCGCTTTCTTTCCTTTTTAGCCAATTTAAAAGAAGGAGGTTATTAATTCTTCTGTATTTTTTTATAGACAACATTGTTATATTCAGACAAAATCTGTAACTTACGAAATGTGCAACATTTAAAATATATTGCGCAACTTTATTTTCTAATCAAATCAGTTTTTAAAACATTGCTGAAACTTGAACGTTGCTTCAGTTGATTCGAAACTATTTATACAATTAATTGCTAACGCGCGATAGCTTTGTGATTGCAAATCTTTACAATAAAGTTAATAAGGGCATTACCTTCTCGATAAGTTGGACTTTGCATCAAAAAACTACGCATTCACGATTTCAGGCTTAAAACTCATAAGTTTAAAGGTCATAATCCTGTGCGCGGGCGTTGATATGTCTACCGATTGCATACGACTGGGCACTAAACTCCTGCGTCCCCACATCCTGCTGCAGACCGAGTCATTTACCAATTTACATCGTCAGAGCGACGATGCCGCTAATGTACTCGTAGGCTATTTTAAAACGTATTTTCGAGGACCTTTTACATGTTACAAACGGGAATCAACAGGGACTCTACATAAAGTACCAGTATATCTATGTGCTTGAACCATTATATACTATGATAAAGTACATGGTTGGAACATAGTTATGGTAATATATATTTATTTCTGCTGTGTGCACATGATCAAATTAAGAGTAAGCCACAATAACATAAACATTTTGTCGTTAAAGTTTGAATGGAACTTTCCTTATCATAATCATACGTTTTAATTAGTTTTATCACAATAATTAGTTATTTAGAATGTTGTTAACAACACGAGTATAAATAATAATAACATTGTAATTACTTGTTTATTGTTCAATTAGTTTTAAGAAATATAATTCTCTAGATTTCAATGTTGGCGAACTTCTGTTTGCTTTGGCCCAACCGTGGTCGGATTTAGCAGACGACGACCGAAATATGGTGCTAAAGGCTTTATAGATATTAATTAAGTGTAAATATTTTTGTTTGTTATATATTGTTATTATCATTGCTTTTTTTAATTTTATATCGCTTGCTTGTATAGTTTACTGTATTTTTGTAATTAGCTCCTACGTTGATTGATTATGTGTTTGTTGATTATGGGACTGACATGTTCAAAAGAACAAAAGTCCCTTAAAAAAAATAAATAGAAAAAAAATCTCTAGCTTATAAAAGAATCGAAAATTAGATAGATCTGTTTTGTTTTCATCCGATTTAATCAACATTCTTATGCAAAAGGAAAACATCATGATGCAACATGTAAATATCTGCTAAGAAAATTCTAAGTTGATTGCGACTCAATCATATTGCTACGTTTTGTGTGTTCAACAATGTTCTCGAGAATTAAAGACAATGCCGAAAACCATTTTGCTGTTGGATGTGTTATGTAAAATTGTTTAGTTTAGATATGAAAGTGGTCCGACCAACAAGGTCATAGAGCATTGATAAAAGTTTTAATTATAAACAAACATTTAATAATAGCGTTGGTGTTGACCATTTGTGTTTAATTAGGCATAATGTGACATTGATATGATTACGGTACGGTGACTTTTTCAAAGATTTTGTAGGACTATTTGTAATAATGTGAAATTACACATTTTTTTAACGTAGATATTGGTTTAAAAATTATGTGTCTATGACAGCGTTATTCGTTTTCGGAATACAGTCCTTAAGTTGTATATTAAAAAAAAACTCTTATAATCTAGGGGTGCTGGCGGAGTACCAGCTGACAGAGGGTCAGAGGCAGCAGTACAAGGATATGCTGAGACAGCAATGCAAGAAGAGTGGTAGTGAAGACAAAACTGACGACGTTGAGGTAACTAATTGTTAACAATAAAAACTTTATTGACTACGATTACAAACATTAAGTCTGTGGGCGCGGCAGTTCCACCGCTAATACAGACACTATCTAACCATTGTTGTCTTGACACAGGGCACTTTGATGCACATGTCTACGTTGTGGATATTTCACGTTACATTCCGCGAAAGAATAAGAGCCGGACACCTCAATCTATAACAATCAGTTGATATTAGTCGTTATTAGTAGAAGTCAGACATGTATTAAAGACATGTATTAAGTGTAAAGATGTTAAGAATAGAATGTTAAAATCTCTTGATTACGTATAAAATATATATCTATACATAAAAAAAACTAATTTAAGTACCCTTTGTTTGAATATATTTTTATTTACTCTTAGAAATCTATCAAGACTTTTGTGGAATGTGTGATGGGACTGGTGGACGTCAACACGCTGAAACGCGAAATAGAAGAAGCCAAACCGAACGGTGCCCTCGATGAAGTCTTCAAAAAGTAAGTTCACAATAATAAAAAATACCTAACTCAACCAACTTACTTTATATTTATATTATCTGCTACTTCGATCACTAAACGGCTGTGATTGCATACATGGAATTACATTAGGCGTAAAAAAATATAGTTTGCTTATTTAAACAAGCGCCTACTGCATACGAAACGGCAATGGTTAGGTATAAATCTTTGCAATTTGTTTATTACAGGTACTGCGCAAAGACACCCCAGCTGAAGAGCTGTATCCACAGCCTGACCGCGGGCGTGGCGCCCTGCCTCGACCAGAAAAGCAGGGACGGCATCGGGTCTGCCAACAACGCCACCGATCAGCTCATTGACTTCGTCTGCTACAAGGACGGCGACCGTATCGCTTGTAAGTTTCAATTTCAAGAAATGTTTAAACTTCTATTTTTATGCTTTTTTCCCTACCAAGCATTTGCAACGCAAGGGTACTCTGACAATTTTCCAAGGGTCAACAAACATTTTATTAAATCTTTTTAGATTTGCAAAAAAAATTAAAACTAAGTAGGTATTTAGAGAAGTGTGAAAGTCGTCTACTTTAATGATTTTCTAATCACGAAAATTTATGATTACACAATATGCAAAATCCTTTCCAGTGTTCATTGCGGAACGTGGTCCGGAGTGTTTCCAGCAGAAGGCTACTGCCATCAGACAATGCGCCGAGAAGGTCAAGAGCAGCGTGGGGTCTATTGAGGCAGCTCAAATTCTGAGCCTCGGTGTAAGTCATTTTATATCCTAGAATATTGTTATATGGCAGCACAACTTTATAATTTCCTTTGAGAATCTATTGTCCTATTAATTTGATTGCAGATATTCTCTTGTTCTATTTTTCACGAAATTTTACAATTTTTCAATGGAAGTAAGTTAATTAATTCTTATAAAAATACGGGATCATATTCTATATTTTGTAATTGTACAGGATCAATGCGGTAAATACACGGAACTGACGAGCTGTGTCGTGAAAGCTCTGGAGGAGTGTGACACGCCCACACCCGCCAACATGGCCGAGTCCTTGTTCAGATACGTGCGCAATGGAACTCCTTGCAAGGTCAGTATAAAGTACTAGCCATATGTATTCAGAGACTTCGTAATGTCTTGTTCGTGTTTACAATAACAAGAGTAAAGTACGCGTCATGACGCTGCTGCATGAATCGCGGTTTTGATGTACCACGACCACATGGCACATAGAGGTGAATTGAAAGTAATTCCGCGTTTCCTCTGATGTATTGTGTGTCGGAGGCCTAATTCCTTTACTTATATGTCGCTTAAACATTGATTTATGTTAGTATTATGTTTAATTTCAGGGACAGTGAAGACCAAAACTGTGAAACGCTGTTAATAAAATCATGTATCTCAATAAACGCCTTAGTTTATAAGTAGTGGTTTTATTTTAGTCAAGAAATCGTTAGGCACCTTTGTACCTTAACCCCGTTTCCACTGGCGTGTGTAATCGCGCGTTTATTCCACGCGCGACTGTTTTGGTGCGATGATTGCAGTATTTCAATTGACACGCATCAAGACTACATCATTAATATAAGGGGGATGAAGATAAATAAAAATCCAAAAAATTACACCACCATAAATATATTTCTGGAAGTTTATCACAAAGCGACATCACAATTATGATCTACCTATGCTTAAACATCAACAAGCTGGGAATACATTGAGCCAATCTTAATATGACGCATTAAATGTTTTTAAAACAATAATAAAAAAAAACTTACAAAAAATATTTTATTACAATTTTTTTTATTTATAACTTTATAGCCACGATTACAAATTCACAATATAAATAAAAAAAACATTATCCAGGTCAAGCACGATAAATAAAATGGAAGGTTTTTTAAATATGAAAAATTGATTAAAAAGTTTCGCACGTATTCAAGAAATGGATTTGAATATTTTTTAAAGTTTGAACTGAGAATTCCATACCTAGAGTAAAAAAAAAAACGTTAAATTATTTATTATGATTCAAACCTCATACTGTTTGAAAACAAGTAATAGACAATAACTTTCTATATTTTTTTTAATTATACATTTCTAAAATTATCAAAATTGTTCTTATGTAATTAAAAAATGTCCTCTATAAACTGAAATGGAGTTATTACGAGTTACTCTATGTTACCTATCAAAGCTTTAAAAGCTATAACATGTCATGGAATAAATTAAAATATAGAGTAGAAAAATAAAACTCACTTTTCGTATTAAATGTAAATAATTAAAAAATAATATAAAAATTATTTTGAACAAATAAAACTTATATAAGCAACACATTTTATTAGTTAATTTTCTTAATGTTAATACGTAAATTAACAAAAAATAAACTTTAAATATGAACATTTAATATTATGAAACAAATGACCCGCACTATAAAATCCTAATAATATTTGAAACGTTATAACGTTAACAACTGTTTAAATAACTGCATAGAGGAAAACCTACTATCCTACCAAACCTACCAAATATAGAAATATGAGTTGCCAGTCGTTATAAATAAAATTACCAAAAAAAAAAAGGAAACCGGTATTTTAATCGATTTTTTCCCTGTTTTAATGTATAATAGTGGAAAATTTTGGCACAATCTCACGGTTTTTTTTGTAATATTTAAGATTGTATTGTAATTGTAATTTAGAAAAAATCTCACAAAAAATTCCATATTAGAAATTTTTTCAAGAAAAAAATTGAAAAACATTTTTTTATTGATTTTTTTATAACTTTGATAATTTGGTAGGATAAAAACTCTTATTATTTAGTCTATAAGTACTGGATGGAAGCGAATATTTTAGCAAAGTATTGATAAATTCATAGGGGACGATATGTTGTTCACGAAATGGCTCCAGCCCTAAATCTATTTTTACATCTAAAACTTTGATTATGTCATGTCATTATAAATAAAATAAAAAACAAATTAAAAATTAGCCAATTACTTATAATTCTACTTTAATATCATTAACGTTAATTCATTGGATTTTTTTTAATTCTCAAAAAAAAATTAATCATTAAAAAATATTATGCTTTTGTACTACAGCATTAAATATCAATATTGCTCAATGAATTTCTTCAAAGAACTAATACAATAAAATATTTAAATCAATACAAAACATTAATTTATGATTTTGTATCAAAGTTTTTAAATTGGCAACGATTGTAATATGCATCTTTTCTTACAGTACTCTCTATTAGAATGTACACAAAAAGATCCAAAATACAAAAAAAAAATTAGAAATTTTAAAAAATAACCCTTTGGATTTTTTATTTAATATTTCGTTGTACTCTTAAGAAATACTTTGATACTTATTCTAAATAACATTAAAAGCTGGTCACACTATAGCAGACTAACCACGGGTTTCTGAGACCGAATTCCCCGTTTACAATATTTTGTTCTCTCTATTTTCTCAAAGATAATGACAGAGATGACGATATGTTTTATACGGAGATATGGATCTCGGAAACCACCCGAAATATCAAAATGACATGACACAAAAAATATTTAAATGAACATGTTAGCAACAATGACCGCTGCAATAGTGAGAGAGGCCACGCCCACTGCGTTACCAGAGTTTGGTTTGTTCGTGGTGTCCTGAAAAGTTACATTGTTATTTAATAGTTAGAGAAATTAATCTTTTACATCTATTAAGATATTTATAATATTAGTAAGATTTACTAACCTTACTAATATTATGAATGCGAATGTTTAGATGGATGGATGTTTGAAGGTAACTCCGAAACCGCACAACGGATCTTGATGAAATTTGGCATACATGTGGAACAGTCTTTCCCAAAGTGGGCGATAACGCCCCCTTGTGGGCGCTACAGGTTTCAAGTTGCGGGTTATAGTAAAAGTTTCGTTTAGAATTCTCCTTTAATATACATATATAGGTCACAATAATTAATTAATTTAAATTGAAATTATAGTGGTTTTTAAATATGTGAAAATATGGGGGCGCTAAAAAATATTTATTCTCAAAGTGGGTAGACAAAATAAGTTTGGGAACCACTGATGTAGAACATAGTCTTTAAGAACGCACACGCTACTTATCAAGTTTTTTTTTAATTGTACGCGGACGTATAAATATAATTAATGAAACTAATTAATTTCAAACTTCTACGAAAACCATGCATAACCTAAAAAACCGAATTAAGTACAATAACAAGATAAAATAAAATAATAAGTAGTAAAAAAATCACATAACATACTTTGCTTTAATAAACATGCAATCTCAAAAGTTGTAAAAATAATGTCGGAATTTCCAATTTTTTTTTTCTGTTTAGAGCAAAAAACTAAGATAAATAAAAAAAATTCTAGAAGGCACTTTGGTTTAACACTAAACTTACAGCACTTTTGTTAGCATGAATGCCTTCCATATCCTCGTCATCCTGTTGTATGTTTTGTAAAAAAATTGTCATAAATATTAAATTTAAACTCAAGAAATTATTGAAGTATTCGGACTATTGACGGTCATAAGCTTTATGAAATTCTAAAACCCCTTTTCCACTACTGCGACCAGCCACTCGACGTTTCCACTGGCACGGCCGCATCTTTATACAAAAACTTTCTGCCGGCTTAGAGCTGTTCAATGGTAATTTTTGGGTGTCTCCCGTTGGGCCGATCGGCCCACCCAATCGACCCAATGGCCAATTGTTTGCCGTTGGGTCGATTGATTTCATATATACCACAGATTGTGAGCCAATCGATCGGTAGACTGATCGGCCCAACGGGAAACATTTTGCAGTGTGATTTAAGATCGATACTTACAGATATTTCCTTGCAGGGCAGCGACTTTCTTGCGAACTTGAAGAGAGACTCGACGATGTTGGCGGAGGTGGGCACCGCGCACGTCTCCAGCGCAGCCACCACGCAGCTTTGTACATTCGTTAACTGGTCACATTCTTTTTCCTGACAATTACAAAATAAATATTAAATTATTCAGACTTTTGTAAGATTTTTTTTTAAATATTAGCAGTTTTTTTTGATAATTTGCTAATATTTCTTGTACCAATCCAACTAAGCTCTATATGCTAGTGCTAGGACATTACAAAAGTCGATTGGCAGGATTCAACCCCCGACCTCGTGAATGGAAATCTGTACTCTTAACCATTAGGATATTGGGGTCTAAAAATTATTATAAACTTATATAACAACTACTAAAACACTGACGTATGTTCGCCGTGAGTGAGCTGGGTACCGCGTCCGCGAAATAATACCAGTCCCTCTCACCCTGATGAAGGGTCCCCGATGGGCACGGAACTAATCGGTGCCGACACCGGACGGACATATATTAGTGTTTTACGCATTTTTATATAAGTTTCACAAGAGTCAAACTTCGAACAAAGCGCAGTGTCGAGTTCCGAAAACTACATACGTTTTTACTACATACATTTAAAATTTCGAGGATATTTAAAATTATGTTTTTCACAGCCCTAAGCGAATTTATTAATGTTTTTTTCTATTACTTACCCCAAACTTAATCGTCGGTATTTCATCGGGAATTTTATTGTAGCTTAACGGAGAAACAAACGTGTTGTTCAAGCAATCATTGATCATTTCCTTCTTCTCTGTTAGACATTCGGGACCCTTTTCCGCGATGAAAACTGCAATATATTCATTTATAAAATTTTCAAGTCTTAAAATGTTTCAAGGACAAACTAAGAAACACCGTGTAAAAGTTAACCTTACTAATATTATAAATGTGAATGTGTAGATGAATGGATTTCGCTGAAATTTGGTATAGATGAAGAACATAGTCTGGAACACATATGCTAATAATTTTATTTTAAAATCGCGCGGACGAAGACGCGGGCCACAGCTAGTTGACTATAATTTTATAGTCAACTTATATTATAAATGTCTTGTTGTAAAGATGTTTGATAGTGTCCGTCCGCATGGATAGTTATCCATGCGGACGGAGTCGCGGGCGACTGCTAGTAAATAAATATTATCAAGCAATGTAAATGACACCTCACTTGGTCACGATTGAAAAAGTAATTGACTTCTTATCAGAAGGGTAAAGTTCACGATTCGCAGAAAAACCAAGGGTCACGTCATTATATTAACAAAACCAAACGGGATAAACGGAGAGTAATTTAATTTGGCATGATCCTGGCACACCTTCCTCACTTATTCCACATTCATGCAAATGTACTAAAGTTGTTTCGACATACGAGCGATCCTGTCTCCATCCTTAAAGCAGATGAACTCCGCGAGCTGGTGCGTCATGTTGAGCAGCGGCGGCACGTGCTGTCTCTCCTCCGCGCTTAAACAATGCTGCACCACATCCATCGCGTTGTGGAAACAGCTCAGCAATGCCGGACGCTTGTCGCAATATCTAACAACATATATTTTCATAAGTTAACATCTTTGCACGAATAGGCCGGTTCCCCCGATGCAATATCACGACCACACATAAGGCAGGCGTCAAGTGGTAGAAGCGTTTCGACGATGCGCGTTTAGTCTGATGAATGTGGTACCGAAGACCTAATTTTTTTCCGATTTCCCCACCCACCTTTCTTTTTTAAATAAGGGATGGGAAGTGGAATAGGACGGGAACATATTCTTTTTCTGTGCATCCCTTCCTCGGTCGATTAAAGATAGGCAACAAATCTGCAATTGCGGATTCCTATGGGCAACGGTCGCTTCGCTATTGCATCAATTTTAGGTGACCGCTCGCTCGTTTGCCACCTTATGATATAAATAAGATAAGCAATTGCAACCTTCAACCTTTTTGGTTAAAAGAGTTCTGTAACTTTTTTCTTCTATATTATACCATCATATATATATATATATATATTAAAATGTTTAATGCCATTAATTATTATGAATATTACTTTAAGAATAGAACAATTCAAATAATGAGATCATAAATCTGATTAAAATATTATTATTTCGTGCTATAGTATTTATCATTGTTTACATCATTCAGCTTGTTTCTAATGTCCCACGCTATCGTTCAATTCATCACGTCATCTTCACAATAATATTGTTGATAATTATTTCTATTTAAGACAAAGGAATATTGAGGCAGTTTAAAGTACAAAAGATACGCAATTTGAGCTTATCGAATGTCTTGACAGCTCGAAACTTCACTCGATTTGCTGTAAATATAATGTTAAGTATAGCTGGGCGTATAGATTCTAGAGAGGGCACAACTCAGTCCGCATATGACCTTGAGCGACTAAGATATTTGAAAAATATACCAGGGCTTCATAATTCTTATATTTTCAATATTTAAATCATAATCAAATGATTCTATAAGAAAGTAAAGACTGGTTAAGTATCACATTTACTTTAATATTATTTAAAGCGGAACTTCGGTTGTTTAAAAAGCATTATGGGCCTTACAGCCGAACAACTAGTCCTATGGATGACCTCCTCCACTCTAATAGCTATTATGTACAATCAACATTATGTATAATTATACATATAATATGTTGCATGTGTGTGTTTATATGTACATATCAATCATAGGTCGGTCGCTGATAAACGATTGTTCTGGGGCCGACGCCCTCAAAATAAACTACGATGTCAGATTTCGCAATTACTTAACAATTAGCTTACGATAATATAATTATATATTCGTCAATTAATAAGTGTCAAAACAACTCGTTTAAAAATATGTTAATCTCAAATTTTTAAATCACTGGAATTTCGCGGATAATTAAATTTCGTTTTTAATTTTCGAAACGAATACATACGTTAGAAAATGTAGTACTTACTTTTTAAAAACTTCATCGACCCTGCCATCGGGCTTAGCCTTTTCTATTTCATCGCCGAGGCTTGAGAAGTTTATCAAGCCTTGGATACAAGATTGCAAATTGGTCATGGCGCCCTGAAATCAAACATAAAAAATATAATAGCATTTTTACAATATTACACAATTGCAGACATACATTAAACAATGTATCAATAGACAGGCCAAAGAAACACACTGTTATTGACCTATTACTAGGTAATATAAATAGAGCCGTCTAACAAAAATAGTATAAAGATCCCAAATCAATATTTTTTTTTTTCGAAATATTGTTCTCTATGGTATCTCATGGTATCTATCGGTTTATTGTAATTAATTACTGTGTTAATATTTAATCAAATCCCTTTCTAGAATTATTGACCGAAATAAAGCGTTTGTGAATACCAAGAAAGTATATTAAATGATGTCAAAAGATGTTATAGGGGCGCAAGATGTCCGTCCGATGTCGTCTCAGTAAATTACTGTAAAAGATTATGTTTTATTAGACTTAATTATAAATCCAAGGTGTTCAAGTCATTAACAAATCTAAATATTCTCGCTTATTAATTATCGTACCTAAAAAAAGTTATATTTGACCACAATAATTCTTAGCTTTAACTTTATCAAGGTCGCGGGTAATTCGTTAACAATTCTCAAGAACGTGGATTTTTTTATATAATTGTACAGTTACTATTATTGTTTTTGGTGTTACGTTGAAAGATTTCTTAATAAGCGACTTTACGATACTTTAATGATTCATATTTTTTTTCCAAACTATGAAAAATGCATTTATTACTTAATTATTGACTTACTCAATGTTTGGCTTTGTTATGCTAAAAAAAAAAGCAATTAATAAAATGTGGATTTTAAACGTGACACGACTGGGCAATAAGCATTTTTGTAAAAGCAGACGCACCACGTGCAAGTTAATACAGAATTCCGAAACAATAATAAATAATTTTGTCAAAATATACCGATCCTGAGCCACCGACGCTCTAGCGGTCGGCAAGCACTTGACTTGCAATCTTCAGGTCCTGGGTTCGAATCCCGTCATGTAACAAAGTGTTTTTCGATTTTCGATGTACATATGTACATTTATTCGACGTTCTTACGGTGAAGGAAAACAACGTGATGCAACCTGGACATATCTGAGAAGAAATTCAAAGATATGTGTAAAGTCAAGCAACCCGCACTTGGCCAGCGTGGTTGACTATGGCCTCATAACCCTTAACTTAGGGTAGGCTCCGAGCCCCGCGGTGGGGACGTATAGTGAGCTTATGATGATGAAACCGACTTACTGCTACGTACTTCTTATATGTTATACCATGGATGCATAATTGTATCAGACGTGAGTACACCAAAAAATTTCATACTTATTTTGGCATAATTGACGATGTTAATAGGAAGACGCTTATCGCAAAGATTCGTGCTAGGGCCAAAATTATTTTAAACAGAACGAGGAGAACAGAACTAATTAAATCGATCACTTTAAACGGATTCTATATCTTATTTGTTTCTTACGCAGTTTTATTAAGTTAATTTACTTATATACATACATTCCTTACAATTTATATGGCTTCTGCATCTGTCATAATGCTAATTATAGTTTTACAATGACAATTATAAGTAAAGATGACATGTAATGATGACAGAAAGGTCAAGATTGATTGTGAAAGAATTTCAATGAGAAATTCTTACTAATCTTATAAATGCGAATGTTTTAAAGGATGAATTTGGATGGATGTTTGTTAGAGGGTATGTCAAGAACGGCGACACGGATCTCGCAGAAATCTATATATTTAAAAATAAGTCGTATTAGTTACGCTATTTAAACTCAAGAACGATTTTACCGATATGGCTGAAAATTAGTGAGGAGGTAGCTTAGAGCCAGAAGAAGGACCTAGGATACTATTTATTATTATTTTTTTGAATTTATGCCTTGAAGAGATGCTTTTTATTTAACTTACTAATATTATAAATGCGAATGTTTAGATGGATGGATGGGTGGGCTACACTAATCAAGTTTTTTATATATCCACGCGAACGGAGTCGCGGGCGACAGCTAGTTTAACATAGATGTTGAACATAGAGTGGGAGAACACATTAGCTACTAATTAGTTTTTTTTAATTCAGCGTGAACGGAATTGCGGGCGACAGCTAATGCTTACATAAATTTGACTGTTGCCCGCGTGGAGGATAAAAACAAAGCGCTAATTAATTGTATCGAAATGTGTGTTTTAATTAAAGGCATTAAGAAAAAATTAGTACTTAATAATTCTGCCATAGTAACAGAAATATTTGTGCAAACTTGTATCGGTTATGCGTTGACATATCAGTCACTTTTTACATAGAGATATAAAATAATATATGTTAAGATATAGATATGAGTAATTAGGTGTAACGAGTATCATTATCAAAAAGGCATATCGTAATGTGTTACAGACATAGAACATCCTGTACTCGGAACATTCGAGGTCGAGATTATTTAAAATAATATCGGACAAGGATGACAACGATTGCTGTTGCTGGCGTAAATTCATTAGTAGTGTGGTTTTCGTTATTGACAGTAGAATCCAATAGAGGCCAATCCCGCTTCTGGTAAATGGTTGGGGTGTGTAGGCGTTCATTAGTTATTCGTTAATAATATGCCCTTCGTTCACCTCTGGTGACGAAGATGTCCAAAATCAAACACGTTGTGCATTCATTTGTTAATTAGATTGATTGAGCAAATTAAAATAATCACGAGATTGCGGAGAGGTTCACAATACGTCCCTTTGAGTCGATGTCTCCTCTTCCGTATACACTCAAGCTGCATCGACTTGACGTTTCAAAATACACAACGAAAATATAGTCTAGTCTTGTCTGCTTTTTTTATTTTAGTCGTACGTCTTTCGACAAAATATCTGCGTATTATAATTATGCATATCTGTAGGTTGAGCATAATGACACATCTGCTCGTGACGTAACGACTCGGAAACAAAAGACGCGACGGAAAGTTGTCGCTTTGACCATTCTATAGTAAAACGTGAAGGAGCCTTGAACGATTGTAAACCTAGAAAAAGCTTTTAACTGTCACATACTAAAAATATAATTTCTGAACGTGTGTTTTTATCATTTTTCAACCGCATACGAATATGTGATCAATTTTTTTTTCTGTTTTTCGCCAAACCATTATTTACTTGGACATAAAAAATTGAACACCGAGACATGATCGGTCACCTACCTCCGCTTGGGTCCTTCAACTTTAAAACTTAAAACCAACAAATGATTCGGAAATAAGCAAATAAAGGTAAAGGTCGTGAATGCAGACCATATTAATGGAATTTTATTCCAAGCTTGTAAGCAGGGCCAATTTCAATCTACTTCCAGATAGGGCTGCCACCTCTACGAGCATGACGTAGACTCCTTGAGTTTGAAAAGTGCGTATTTGGACTACAAAGACATCAATATATAGGGTTGATAGTGTAAAACTAATCACTTTATATTTTTTGCTACCAGTTTTTTAAGCATTAATATAAAGATGGCAGCCCTATTTTCAGATACAGATAACGAACGCTTTTAATCCGTCATTGGAAACGAATTAAATAGAAACAAGACTGAATTTACAGATTAAAACTAAGCCGATTAGTTGGGTGTTTTTTTGATTCTATGAACTCATACGGCCCTAGGGTAAAAGTTCTGACTTATTGATAGGTAGGCCGACCAGTCAGGAATATATATTTAATTAAAATAAAACTTTAGAAACACGATCTTAAAAATATATTTTGCACTGGGTCAGAAGCACACAGACCTACACGTGCATACATATGTTTAAAACGGAAGGAATTTACAAGTGTCCAAAGCTTTATAAATGTATAAATATTCGTATAGCTGACTGTACATGTATATAATAATCTTTTGGTATTGAAACAGATAATTTATAAAATACTAGCTTTTGCCCGCGATTCTGTTTGCGCGGAATTAAATAAAAAAAACTTAGTAAGTAACCTATGTTTTCTTCCAGACTAAGCCATCTGTGGCAATTTTCATCGAGATCCGTCGAACCGTTCTGGAGATCAAACTTTCTAATAAACATCCATCTATTAAAACATTCGAATTTATTATATTATTAAGATATTAAAAAAGTAGATTTTTAAAATGAAGTATTCGCATAATATAAAAACATGAAGGCGTTGGATAATTCTCCTTTATTAGTCATCGACACTATTTTCGACACAATAGTTGGATTATTCATACCGACCTACGATTCGTATTTCAAATTTTGCAATCTAAGATATTGTGATTTTTAAATTGTTTATAGTGCTTTATATACAACTTGCACAATAATCATATATCACATACATAATGTATATGTAAACACGTCATAAACATGCGCATTTAATATGACAATAAAAAACGCGCCTTTAGACTTTGACCTCTCTTTGTAAGTAAAATTGTTAATGCCACTACTGCCAACGGGATAACTTGATATTTTTTTTTCCCCAATTAAACAACTCGTGGTTTAAAAAATGAGGTCATACGTAGTAACAGGAAATATCATAATTTTTTTTTTATTTATTTTTTTTTGGCGATGGAATTCCAGAACAATGGCGTACCAATAACTATCAATTACTCTAAACAGGATAAATAGTCGCACATGAAAACTTTTTAATTAACAACTGGAAGAATTATAATCTATGTTACAAAATATTATATTACATTTAGATATAAAATATAACCAATGTACAGAAGGCAAGGTCAATATGAAGGCAATTAACCTAACGATGTTTAGTAAGCTAAACAAGTCGTGGGCCAACATGTTCCTCGCAAAAACAACTATTATTTATATAACTGTTGCCCGCGGCTCTGCCCGCGCAGTGTAAAAAAACTTAATTAGTAACCTATGTGTACTTCCTGACTATTTTCTACATTCAAAGCAAGTAATCGAAAACCTTTTTCTGAACATTTAATAAAATTATTAAAAACTATACAATTTAAACACTTAGTTTTTAATAAGTTTTTAGAATTTTCGCAGGTTTTATTATTGTATTGCAGCATTTTAGAATCTTGGTTCCTCGTACGTTTATTATAAACAGTAGCATGTCAAACTTGGTTAAAAGTAAAAATGTTTTAAAATTTCAAGAAAACAGTTAAAGTAATTTATTTTTTGTGCTTAAATTACAAATGTTTTGGTCCCATTTTTAACTGCAATCAATAGCTATGTTACTTAGGTAGCAAACAGAAAAAAAATTGCAGGAATATGTTCATATTTGTAGCCACAGTGTCTAATCATATAGTGTAGGGTACCAAATTATAAGGAAAGTTACAAAAGTTAATATAACTTTTAAACAAAGAAGTTGAAATTTTTTTGTATTTCTCCCCATGTAGTTATCAATCTGGCTATACACCATTTCCTAATAACTTATAATAGAGAACTGAACTAACAGTGGTAGAGCCTGCTTTAACATTTTCGCACAAATTGATGAGAGTAAAGTGGAAGCAAATCCGTGTTTTGCTGATGAGTGTGCATCCCGGTGGCCAAATTTAGTCCTCTTTCCCTTCCCAACCTTTTTCTTATAAGGAAAGCATAGGAAGTAGATGGGAACTTAACAAGTGGTAATGCATATGCAATCCCATATATCTATAGGCAACGGTCACTTTGCTATTTCAGCGATTTCAGGTGGCCACTCATTTGTTTGCCACCTTATGATATAAAAAAGGAAATATACATATAAATTATTTTAGAAAAATATGCAAACTAAGGTCTGCATTTCTATTATATACTACAAGTATTTGATCACAAAATATATTTTATTGTATATAGCATCACCAGGTATTGAGTTTTTTGTAAACTTACTAAATACATATTATTATCCTTTTCATTTTCTACGAAGAAAGGGACAAAACATGTATTAATACTAGTTTCACTGTAGTGGAAACACAGTTATAATATTTAAAATAACACTGACCTCAACATTGGTGAATGCATCAGGTCCACCATTGTTTTCACACTTTTTTTTTATTGCATCGGTTGTTTTGTTCCTACCATCTTGTAATTGTTTATCATTAACCACATTTTGAAATTCTGCTGGTAAAGCTGATAATACATCACTTTCTGTAAGATCTGTCTGAGCAAATATAGCTCCTGAAACAATTATACAGAAATTATACTACAGTGATAAATTAAATAGATAAAAATTATTATTTTTATTACATAAATATTGGATGACCACAAAACATAGAGCTTGTGACATTTGAAATTGCTATAATTGAAAATTATATCATGAAATTGTATCCAGTATTATTAGAGATAAAGTTGACTCTAAACTGAGATTTATGATATTCATAATCTAAAAAGATAAAACAAAAATTAAAGCAATCAAGACTCTCACGTGTTGTATTTTTGTTGTAGTAATTAAGGGAAAAAATTTAAAACAGGGGAAACGATGATTACCAAATTCAATTATTAGACATCACCATGAATGGGAAGGTATTCAAAAATATGTTAATTTCTTTGTATACTGAAGTAGTACATCTTAATCTAGGTTTAAATCAATAAGTAATAAATAAAATACACATCAAGCTTACCGATGCAAATAGTATAAATGATAAGGTGGATTCTCATTTTTAATAAATTTATCTGGATATTTGTCAAACAAATTGAAGTAACAAAATCCTGTGCTCTTAGGCCAGCAACCGGTTATTAATTTTATTCCCCAAGTTAACAATAACACTGATTACACTGACTGCAGATTTACAGCAGTGAAAACCGAACTGTGAACCAAAGACGAATGCGAGGATGGAAAATCGGATGCGTGAATGCGATTGCGATTACTTCGCAGTTTGGCAGTGACAGGTGACAGCAGGCACAGAACACGCAGATTTTTTATTTTTATTTTTTATTTTATGACCTGGTAACATAGACCTTTAGGTCATATCTTATTTGGAAAATGTTCATTACTTTGGAGCCAACACACACAGAACAATGTGGAAGCCATAGACTTCTATATTTATTATGTCTATTTATGGTAGTGTGCAAAGAATAAATAGATGTATAAAATATGTCATTATTAAGGATGATTATTTTGACAAGTCACTGACAATTTACTAGAGATGTATGAATCTTTTCGATTTTCGATGGTTGTTCGCATAGAACTTAAAATGAAAATTTCGTGATTATTGTTTTTGAATTACGTTTTCAACAAAACTATTTCTTCCTATTCCTACTTTATTCTTCAAAACCTATTGAGGTTTTGACAAACAAAAAAGAAATGTGTTTTAAATTTTTTAGTTAACTTTGCGAAATATAGCCAAATAGCAGTATTAAAATCAACGAGTAATAAAATGACTAAGTACTTATTTTTTCGATTAATTTTAACATAATGTTGATTCAAGATCGTTTATAGTTGATCGTTATGCACGTACGGTCGACACTATGACAAACGTCTATTAAGTACAACAATATCCATCATTCAAAATAATTCGATACTTCATAGGCATCAGTTGTCAAACTAATCATCCTTAAATATTCGAGCATTCGAATCATAAAAGTGAGGCGTTAAATAACTGCATTTTAAAATTTCAAGCAATTGCTGCATTACTCTAAAAAAATCGTAGATACTGTTTAAGTACACACGTATTTTAATACTTTGAACGCTAATGAAGGATATTATGGACGTCAAAGTGTTTATATGTTTCTCCATAAATATCACCACAGTCCTTTTAGTATAAGCCTTTCATTATTTTTTGGTCAAGAAATCATTTAACAAGCCTACACATAATGTTTTTAGTAGCCACGATTTGTCAAAAATTCGCGACTGGCGTTATAGTCTCGGTATAACACGGTTGACGTGTCTAGCGTTGTCTATTTTTTTTTAAATAAGGCCCTTAATATGTTATTAATAAATTAGGTCAATTATATCCGTAAGGGATAGACGTCTACTTATAATAAAATAATAAACCTCATATGTGAGGCTTGGATCTATGACACTCTAACTTGTCAAGATGAAACTTCAGTATGTCATCAAACGTAAAGTTATATTTGAAAGTCATACAATTGTGTTATTATTATTCGAGGTTAAAATTTCAGTATGTGTAATATTTTTAAAAATATCAACGGCTAACTTTTGTTTCGCAAAATGTTTGTTAAATCAATACTCAGCAGTACACGAAAGAATTATCTCTTATAATAATTAGAAGTGTTTACTTTCTTTACAGTATGAAAAAAAAATTGATACCATCATTAAATTACGATGGTAAATTTAAAGTTTCTTAGGAAAATGCAAGTAAGTTCCGATAAACAAATTCCGGGTCTTGTGAAATCCAACGGGAACGGAGATTTTATAGATGGCTGTCAGGAGAAGCGAACCAAAGATGGTTTATTAACAAGAAGAAGACACTCAGAAAATATTATATACGACTGTCAGAATAATGTAAGAAAATATAATAGTGAAATAAAGGATATGAAGATGTGTATCGAGCTGTCGCAACAACTCACACAAAATACAGTTGATAATAGATCTGTAGTGTCTGCATTGGTAACCACCACCAATCCCAAAGATGACGTCCAAGTAAAATATAAAACACGTATAGATTCAGCTAGCAAGTACACATTGAAAAGATCGAAAAATATTAAACATGAAGTGTGTACAAAGTGCAAGGAGATTCTAAAATATATTGATAGATTTTTAAATAATAATAATGATAAAATAATGATTAGCCCTAGACAAAAACTTCCAGAGAGTGTGCACGATATAAGCAAATTAAATAATCAGAGCAATAAGTTAGATATATTAAATGAACAAAAGAAAACTTGTGTAGACGCTAAGCAAAATGTACAGACTAATATTGGTTGCCAAAATACCCTACCACTGGACAAGTCTCGATGTGAAATCGTTTTAAATAATAATAAATCTACAAGCAAGGAAAACAGTACAAACAAGAAAAACTTCGATAAAAACAAAATTGAACAAAGTGTAAGCAGTTACAAGACATCGGATAAAGATAATTCCACCGTTGTATGTAATAAACCTGTCAGTAGTAAGTTCAATAGCGATGCGATGTGCTATTTTGTCGATCTAGACACTTGTCCATCCTATGTTTGTCCTGATAAATGTGGACCACCGAAATCACCCAAACATTTTTGTTTTAGAAAGAAAGTAGATGTAGGAATAGACACTGATTGTTGTTTCAAAAGGTCGTTGTTCAATAGAATTGGGAATTTCTTTAGTTGTATAAATGCCAAATTTAGATGCCGGCAAAATAATCAAAATGTAGAATGCGGTAAGCCTCTCAAAGACGCTCGGAATCAGACAAAAAAGCTTACGATTAATATCAAAAAGGAGCCGGTTTGCATCATATTTGAAAATGCTTCGGGATGTAATGATAAGTCTCCTAATATATTCGGAAAATTTCCAAAAAAAAAGGTTGCTTTTCGTGACGAGTGTGTTAATTTGCCGAAAGGATTAGTTGCGATTAAAATTGATCCAAATAATAAACGAGTTATAAATAAAAGGGAGTTAAAAAGCATATTGAAGTCCTTGCCAAAAAGGGAAATTAAAAACTGCCCTATACCAGCGTCAACTTCTAAAGTAGAAGTGCAAACAATTTTGAAACAACGGTCTTCGCCGATCGCTACTGCCTGTAAGGGGCCAATGTTCGTACTTAAAATAGACCGCAATAATATGCGTATATTGAACTATCCAGAAGTTAAATGTAAAATAAGCAATTTAAATAAGATGTGCGCCAAGAACGCAAATTGTGAATCTTGGGTAGTTACAAAAGGGAAATGTAATAAAAAACAAAAAGTTAGAAGCGTAGAATCGAAAATGTCTTTATGGGATAGATATCATAGAAGCAAATCTAAAAGTCCGAGTGCTCCAGTTAAAAAGAAACATTCCGAAGGGAAAATAGATAAAAAGCCCAGTCAAAAATGTAAGATTTTTTTTTATATCATAAGGTGGCAAACGAGCGAGAGACCACCCGAAATTGCTAAAATAGCGAAGTGTCCGTTGCCCATAGACATACGCAATTGCATATGCGTTGCCTACCTTTAATCAACGGAGAAGAGGATGCACAGAAAGAAAATATTTTCCCTTTCCATGCATCCTCACAACCGGAAAGTTCACTTTCACTTCCCATCCTTTCCTTATATTAAAAAGGGTGGGAAGGGAAAGAGGACTAATTAAGGCCTCCGGGACGCACACTCATCAGACGAAACGCGGAATTGCTTCCACTTGACGCCTGTCTTCTGTGTGGTCGTGGTATTTCACCGGGCGAGCCAGGCCAATTCGTGCGAAGATGTTAAAGCGGGCTCTACCAGTGTTAAACTTGAATATATTAATATTATTATTTAAATGCATTTCATGAGCCCAGGAGGACAGTTGCTCTATGTAAAAAATGAATTTTATTTGACTGAATTCACTTGGCTCTGTTGGCAACTACCAAATCATCAATGCTTTCTCAGTTATTTACATAATTTGCGATAATGCGTCATTTTATTTCCACAGCTTTTTTTATTTTTAAATCATAGTTTTTCAACAATATAATAAATTAAGCACTTATTTTACAGCTACCAGTGATTTCAAATTATTTTCAAAAGTTAACAGATGTGTGAAGAAAAAGCAAAAAAGTAAATCAGGTTCGATAGTAACAAAACATGTTCGTGGAAAAACAAATAAAAAGATTAACAAGAAAGTTGCTCGTAAAAAGAAAATTGTTAAAAAACGTTGTAAGCCGCCTAAAAAGCCTAAATGTCCTAAAAGAAAAAGTAAACAAAAAACTGTATTACATAAGAAAGGTAAGTCTGCTAAAAGCCTTAAAAAGAATAAATTGAGTAAAAGAAAAAATAAGAAAAAGAAAGGCAAGACTCGAAGAAAAATCAAGAAAAGTAAAAGCGTTTTCAAAAGATGTTGTGTACTTTTTAAAGCTGAGATCAAAAATAAACGAAAGAAAAAGAAGTCATCAAAACCCAATAAAAAGAAATCAAAATCTAAACTGGTAATTTGCAAGAATAAAGACAAACCTCACTGCCGTGAATCGAATTTAGAGAAGTGTCAATACGATTACCTGAGGCACACGAAGACGCCATGTTTGTGGCTGTTTGTTGCCTGTCCATTCCTACATAGAAATTATATGATGTTTCGGTCTATATTTCATGATTTCACTCGTTGCATGTTACTGATGCTTGCCTTGGTTTTCTGGTGTCCGTGTTTCTTGTGCATTGAATTGTTTCGTTGTTTTTGCTCTTAGTTAATTATTCCGTAGCTAGTGATGTCTACTTGTAAACAGAATATAAAAATAAGTGAACAATAAAGTACTTTGTATTTTTATTGTCGTTTTTTTTTTGGTAAAATGTAAAATGTAAATGTAAGGATGTGTAATCATTATTCGGTAAATACTCTCTTTATACGATTAACTTCGAAACGACAGGACCGATTTTGAGTAAACTTTTATTGGAATCTATAATATATGCGTGAATATTTCGTATTAAGGAAGTAATTTGGTAAAATGGTAGAGACCTCGTCGAACATTAAGATCTCAGTGTATGGGCGACGCATAAGGCAGCTCGGGAGGCAGCTAGTTGGCCCTTAGAGATTCAAAAATTGTCAAATACAACTATAACCGACCCTTAGAAGTAACTCAAAACCTGTCAGTTTATCTTAAAAAAAATTGAAGCACATGTTAACAAGCATTCTCTTTGTAATAAAAAGATAGAATTTTTACTACTTCGTTGCTGCAATCTTTTTAAACTGATGTTGATCATCAGGTATCCGTGACCCACTTCACGAGCCGCCGCCATTCCTTCCTAATCTCTGTCTTTTTTGTATATTGGTGCCTGGGGACAGCTATCACCTACTTTATTTACTATTTAGCCTCCGTTAATTCAACGTTAAATGAAATAAAAACGCGTTCTCATATTTTTATAATCGACAAGTGGTGTGATTGATATATACATTTATACTTTATATAATAAGGGATTACACTTTTGTTGATTGCTTCCTGCTGCAACGCCACAGGGATGTTACATATGGGTCTAGTTAGAACATCGCCGACGTAGCAGTGCGTTGTCTTCGCCGCGACCCACATAGGAAGTCAGGAGGCGCTGAGGCTGCAGTGACACCGATGTTTTATAGTTAATTATAACAATCGATTGGACAATTCAATTCCATTCCACACTTCGGATGAACCATAGGTTAATTAGTAATAAGTTTATATCGTTATTTTTGCTTTATTAAATTAATTTTAAGAACATATCTCGGTTTTTTTTGGAACCTTCGGCTGTGGAAAACATAATTGGGACCTTACAGTTTTTATTTTGTCTGTATCATGGTATTTCTTTCATTTCTCTCCTTGGTAAACGTCGTTATCAAAATATGTGTCTGTATTAAAAATTTTAGACAGTCTTGTATTTCTACTCTTTTTCTTTGAGTTCATATTTGTTAAAATTTCTTCTAGCAGCGATAAAACTTTGGTCATACTTTGTTTTTCTTTCACGATTTCTTTAACGTCACTAAATTTGTTAGTATGGGGATTAACAAAAGCAGAAGCTGTTGTTTCTTGTACTTGTTGCAAATATGTGTCATCAAGTAGTTTTGGATTTATTTCTGCTGTTAAACCAATCTTCTTGTCATTATGTACTTCTCGCAATTCTTCGTGGATTCTTGCTCTAAAACTTTCTTGATCCGATAAAATATTATGAGTAAATTCGTCCAATTCATCTGATCTCAATCTCCCTCCGGGTCCGGGTCCGGGTCCGGGTCCGGTTACGGGTCCGGTTACGGGTCCGGTTACGTTAGTTGTAGTCCGTGTAGTACTTGGAGTACTTATACTAGCTGTAGTAGTTGCGTTCGCTTTTAATGAACTGCATTTACCTAGTAGATTATCAATCCATTGAGTATGAAATATGATCATAAAAATAGCCACGACAATCATTAACAAGCAACTGATGGTGCACATTATCTCGCAGAACTATATTGTGCAATGCGATTTTGGGCATAAGCTATTCGTTTTTTCATTAATATAGACGCCAGGCGTTGAATGAGATCGCAAACTTGTATAACTCTTATATATACAAGTAATGATTCTATATATGATTGTACTTATTAATTCATATAAGCCCACTATGATATTTTGAGAAGTATTTGCCAGTTTAGTGTAGTAAAGCACATGGGGACAGATATTGCACATCGCACACGCAGTATATTTATCTAAATTATATTTAAGGCCAATAGTAATATAGATGACCGATTGAACACAGTTATAACGAAACACAAACAACGGTCAGACATCTAGAATTCGAATTTTGTAATCTATACTCATTATTTATCGTAATCGACAGGTTTTCACATTATAATGATTTATAGACCGATAAGGCTATTTGAACCGGTGAGCTTAAGTCAAACTAAATTAGAACTGCTCACTAGCGCCCACTTGCCAACGTCAAAGAATGTCACAAGTTCCTGTCGATAGCTGTCATGTCATTTTTTGTATTATGCCATTTTCTATGTCTACGTAGGTTTGATATATATTCTGTCAGAAACAACCGCGATAGCAACGTCTTTCTTGCCGGTTATACGTGCTGTCCGGATATGACATGTACAACGGATTACCACAGATTCCTTGGTTGAAAATATGACGATTTAACCCAACTTACCTGTATCCAAAGTTGCTCTGTTTAGCCGCTAGGGGGCTTTAAAGTTTGCAAAATTTTACATTTATTCAGATATCTCAAAAAGTAATAAATAGATTTTGTTAATATTAAAAAATACAATTTTGTTGCACAAACTACACCTTTTTGTAAACCAAACCTTTGTCATAAAACCTACAGGAGGCTCGCAAACACGAAACTAAAATCAGTCATATTTTTACAACCTACTGTATAATCGATGCCAACTTTTTTTTGTTACATAGAAAATTTAATTTACTTGATTTTTGTTCTCACGTAAAATTTTGATTTGGACAGCGATTTTGCTACAAAATGCGTTTTTCTAAAATCTCATTCGTTTAATTCTTTTACATGAATAATTGGTGGAACATTAGGTGGGATGTTACCAAGCTCTGAATATCTCTTAGCTCCTAGGTCTATCACTTATAAGCTTTTTTCAAAACTAGTGGTAGAGGGTTATCTAATTTTTGCCGATTATGACTATAAATACAATGCAAACTGTATTTTTTTTAAATAATCGTGTCCTTTCTTTCATCATCAGTTTACTACAAGTCCCCACTGAGGGGCTCAGAGCCTACCCTAAGTTGTGGGTGATTAGGACATAGTCAACCACGCTGGCCAAGTGCGGGTTGGTTGACTTCACACATATCTTTGAATTTCTGCTTCTCAGATATATGCAGATTGCATCCCGATGTTTTCCTTCGCCGTAAGAACATCGGATAAATGTATGACATATGTTAATCGAAAATCGAAAAACACATTGGTGCATGGCGGGATTCAAACCCAGGACCTGCAGATTGCAAAACAAGCGCTTAAACCCTTGAGCCACGGACGCTCTTTTTTTAATTAAAAAAAAACAAACGGTGTGATAAAAGTACATTTATGCGTTACATAATAAGGGATTACACTTTTGTTAATAACTGTTTAAATACTGTTATAATATTTGTGTTTATTTGATTCATTTTTTTTCTTCTTCCTCGTCATTATGAAAATATGTGTCTGTATTTAAAATTTTAGACAGTCTTGTATTTCTACTTTTTTTCTTTGAGTTCATATTTGTTAAAATTTCTTCTAGCAGCGATAAAACTTTGGTCATACTTTGTTTTTCTTTTACAAGTTCTTTGACGTCGTTAAAATTATTAGTATAAAGATCAACATTAGCAGACGCCGTAGATTCTTGTAGTTGTTTAAAAAATACGTCATCCAATAGGTTAGGATTTATTTCTGCTGTTAAACCAATCTTCTCATCCTTATGTACTTCTCGCAATTCTTCGTGATCTCTTGCTCTAAAACTTTCTTGATCAGATAATATATTAAAAGTAAATTCTGGCAATTGACCTGATCTAAACCCGCCCGGCTCAGTTGGTGGGGTGAAAGGCGTTGTAGCGGGCCTAGAAGTAGTATTATTTACAAATACTAAAACTTCAGTTTTACTATTTGTAGTTTTTGTATCTTCTTTTAATGTACTATCGTATTTACCTAGTAAATTATCAATCAATTGCGTGTGAAATATGATCATAAAAATAGCCACGACTATCAGTAACAAGCAACTGATGCTGCACATTAATTCGCATGACTGTACGGTGCATTGCGGCTTTGGGCATGAGTTTTTCGCTTTTTCATTGATGTAATTCGTCAGACGTTGAATAAGATCACAAAATTGTAGCACTGTCTTATATATACATTTAATAATTCCGCATATAATTGTACTTATGCATTCAAATAAGCCCACTATGATATTTTGAGAAGTATTTGCCAGTTTAGTGTAGTAAAGCACAAGGGGACATATATTGCACATCGCACACGCAGTATATTTATCTAAATTATATTTAAGATGACAAGTAATACTGAATGGACACAATTGCAATGAAACACAAGTAATGGCGAGACATTTATCACTTAAATTTGTACACAATATTCATTATTTATCGTAATTGACGGCTTTCACATGTTATTGATTTATATTTATAGCACAGAGTATGTAAAATAAATAATAAAGATTGTACCATTTGCACAGTAAATACCCATTAACTATCGAGAATCGGTTTTATAATAAAATTAATCTATCAAATAAATATTACAATTTAAGCTATCACTAAGTAAATGTTCATTTTAGACTATAAAGCTTTATTTCTTTTTTTGTTTCTTATAAATGAAATAGAAATAGAAAGGAACAATTTATTTTAACAGTGGTAGAGCAAGCTTTAACATCTTCGCACGAATCGGCCCGGCTCGCCCGGAGAAATACCACCACCACACAGAAGACAGGCGTCAAGTGGAAGCAATTCCGCGTTTCGTCTGATGAGTGTGCGTCCCGGAGGCCCAATTTAGTCCTCTTTCCCTTCCCACCCTTTTTCTTAGAAGGAAAGGATGGGAAGTGGAAGTGGACTTTCCGGATGAGAGGATGCATGGGAAGGGAAAATATTTTCTTTCTGTGCATCCTCTCCTCCGTCGATTAAAGGTAGGCAACGCATATGCGATTGCGTATGTCTATGGGCAAGGGTCACTTCGCTATTTCAGCGATTTCGGGTGGCCGATTGCTCGTTTGCCACCTTTTGATATAAAAAAAATAATAATTTATATTGTAATTCAAAGATAATAATCACCGAATTATCGATTCTAAGTTCTATGAGAACAACCATCAAAAATCGAATATATTCATATCCGATTTTACTCAACCCATTCCAACGGAATTATCTAATTAATTGTCAAAATAATCATTTTTATAAGACTAGCTTTCGCCCGCGACTCCGTCCGCACGGAATTGGAAAAACACCTAATAAGTCGCCAATGTGTTCTTCCAGACTATGTTCTACACCTACACCACTTCAGCGACATCGATTAAGCCGTTCCGGAGGCGTACAACAAACTTCAAACAAGCATCTATCCATCCATCCATCTAAACATTCGCATTTTTTTATATCATAAAGTGGCAAACGAGCCAGCGGCCACCTGAAATCGCTGAAATAGCGAAGTGACCGTTGCCCATAGACATACGCAATTGCGTATGCATTTATAATATTAATGTGATTGCTATAAACAAACATTTCAGTTGCCATAAGTCAAACTAAAACTCACTAGCGCTCCTATCGATGGCAAAAACTTTCACAAGATCGTATAATACATACAGCAGTTGTCATGTAATGCTTTTTCTTTTATGTCCATGTAAGATTTATTTTATGTATGTTTTATATACTCTATGGAACCAACCACGATAGCAGCGCCTCTCACCGGTTCAGATATTTAGGTGTTTATATAATAATAGTTTTGTGACACTTTCTGCCCCCTTTCTCCAATCGTTTTGTTTAATTCGGTAAATAAAACTTGAAAAATGACTATAAAATTTTTTGTCTTTATTTAAAAAAAAATCAATGATTTCCCAAAATAGTAAACCGTTCAGAATAAATAATACAGCGTAGTGGACAAGTTACCAATTTTACTATACTCAGTGGCAGCGTATGTGTCCGCTATTTGTAAAGTTGTTATGGCTGTCGTCGTACTACTTTCAAAATCATCGAAGATATAATTTTTAATATCCTCATCGGTAGCTTCGGGGCCCATTCTGCCCGAGGGCTTTGGCGTCGTGGTAACGTTGGGGGATGTCTTAAGAAAGTCGGGCGAGGGCGGCGCGGTGAAGGTTTTACCCTCGTATTTCCAAACCCTGGAATAGCCCAGGCGCGCCATAAATTTGTCAGCGAGGCCGTAGTGCCGCAGAGCTTTAAATAAGAAGATAAAGAAGATTACAGAGAGGAAGCAGCCAACAAAGCCCCCGCCGCCTCCGCCGCCACAGCCGCCGCCGCCTCCGCCACACAACAGACAGCGCATCTTAGCCGTCAACATGAATATGCAGCAGATCGGTATCAGAGATATTATTTGAAGTATCGTCGATATAAAGTTGTATATTGACTGCAGCAGCATCCTGATCATGTTCTCAATCATCAGGAGCACCGTCATGAAGATCCGTGTGATCATTTGTAGCGCACATATGACGGTCTGTATTAGCGACTGAATGGTGCGACACATTTTGCATTATTCTGGAAAAAATATTTAAGGAAATCGGTACGCGGCTTTCTACCACCAGAGAGCTATACTTAAACATTGTATTTTTTGGCAGTGGAAACGTGGATAGACTTCCCAGCAAAGGAAACGCGACTTATATGGCTGTGACACGGATATGACAAAGTTTAGGTATCCAAGTACGCAAATTTCGTACAATTTGCCTTCGTAATGTCTAAGATTATAGTAAATGCCTATTTACTAAACTAGCGCATACACCTCATGTTCGCTAATAAAGGACAATGTCTTTCTTTAATAATATTAATTAGTTATAAAACATACCTTCCACACTTTTTACAGTTAACCAAATCTTATCCAAAAGGCGTATATTCAAGTAAGATGGAATTGATGTTTATTCCTACTTGTATAAATGTCTAAAAAATAATATGAACACAGACGTGAAAGATAGTTGTCTTCTTTTTAAATTAATACAAAGCGGTTTAAAAAAGGAATAGAATATAGTGACTGTGTCTTTCTACTCAAAGAGTAAAGAGTTTATGTGACCTTTTTTTTTCAAAGAATTGTCAAACAAACTCCGAATACATACTGAAAGCAAACAGGTCAAGTCTCCTCCATCGTTGTTGATGTTTCGTATGGGTTTGGAGGCTCGAACACCAATTTATCAAAATGACTATACCCTTAACCACAGACAAATTGCAAAGATATTAATATTAATCGTGCGCAGGAGCTGTACCGATGGCTTATCACGCTACGCGTTAACCAACGTGCGAGGCATTAGTGGGAGTGGGTCATCTACAAACCTCCCGTGCGGATAATCTTACTAATATTACAAATGCGAATGACTAGATGGATGGATGTTTGTTCGAAGGTATCTCCAGAACGGCTGCATTGATCTTGCTGAAATTTGTCATAGATCTGTAGCTTATTTTAATTTTGATTCCGCGCGGAAGGAATCGCGGGTGACAGCTAGTATGTATAAATACATTTGTCATTTTTACCATGAATAGTGAAACACCAATATAATTTTATTTATTTATTATGCATTTATATATTTTATACATAACATTAAGCATAAAGCTATTATTGAATTAAGTTGCTGCGTGCGTGCGTTTGCAATCGTTTATATTGAAATTACAACTTGTAAGATTGACGCATCATCAAGTCGAAGTAACAATCATTGTCAATGGAGACGCTGATGCCACTGTAGTAGTTCATGAACTCCTCCAGTGTTACCTGTTACAAAAAAATATTATTATAATCCGTCCGCGATATCTGTTCATAAGTTATATAATGGCAACCCTAAAACATTCATTCCTACGAATCTCAAATGTACGTATTATAAATTATTAATAGTATTATAATTTCAAAGTGTACCGTCCCAGCGCTGTCGCCGTCCGGCTCAAAGTTGGCGAGGAACCTTGTCATCACCACATCGGCTGTCTCCTCGCCACTCATGTATCTGCAAACAAAAACCATTTCATTATATTACTTATTCCTTAGTGATTACTTAATTATACCTCTCGTGTTTAATGTTATTTACCTAGGATGAGCTTCCATAGAATAAACTCCTCTAATATCATTCACAGACAGAACACCGTCGCCCTTTTTGTCTAATTTCTTAAATGCTCGCTCCACCACGGCACGTCGCGACTCGGACATAGGAGGCTGGAACAACGTGACGTAATTTCAGGGTACTTAAGTTACTAAGAAAATGCCTTAAGGTTAACTTAAATCTAAAAGCATAACCATTGAGGGAGACCAAGATGTTATTAACAACAACAATTTTAATTCAACGCACTAAGTAAATTTAATACGAACGTAAATACTTACACGCAGTTCTTTAATAAATTCATCAAGATCAACAGATCCACTGTTGTCGGTGTCAAATTTATTGACCAGTTCCTCGGATTCCTAAAATTTTAAAAAAAATAATTAGTACCCACATGTCTGATAAACTTTAAACTTAAATCTGGCGCCCATTGGTCTAAATTCCAGCATAATTTAAAATCAAAGATTTGTTTTTATTATTAAATCTTATGTTTATTTTGTATAGTATACCATACATACAACTCTATAAAAATATACGATCACTATTAAATAATTTTTAACTTAGTTTTGTAAAAGTTATTTTAGCTTTTGCGTATTTTTTGCATTTCTTAAAAAAAAATCTTGCCACAACAAGGGTTCAAAATGGCTTTATGCATTTCTTCTCCACATTAATTTAAACTGTGTCAAGACAATTTTTAAGATCCTCCAAGCTCTAAAATGTCTTACAAATGGGAATAAAGTTTTCACTTCGCGTATTAATAGAGAGATGAAAAAAAGGGAATGATTGTAACATACCGCCGTAGTCAACTCAAGTCCTGTTTTCTTCAAGACGTTAATAAATGTTTCTTTTTTTAATTGTTTGCTTCCATTATTATCCAAGCTTCTGAAGATCCTGAATCAATTTTATATTCCCTTAACTAACATATTCTTTAATTTTTACTTTAAAATTAATACTTTAAAAGCTTTCATTAACATGACACATTGACTTTGAAACAGATTTGCAGAACGAGCGTTAGTGTTTTTTTTTATATCATAAAGTGACAAACGAGCGAACCTGAAATCGCTGAAATAGCGAAGTGACCGTTGCCCATAGACATACGCAATTGCATATGCGTTGCCTACCTTTAATTGACGGAGGACAGGATGCATAGAAAGAAAATATCTTCCCTTTCCATGCACCCTCTCAAGCACAAGTTTGGTTTTTACTTTCAGCACAATACTTTCTTGTGCCGAAAGTAATAACCTACTTTGATGTACCAAATTAATCACTTATTACATCTGTTAATATACATTGTAAGGCTTGGCTTGTACGAAAAAAGCTTCCAGATAAAGCAAACAAACACAAGGAATACTTCTCGCACACCTGTCTTATTAGTTCATAGTACTTCAGAGACCCTTACATAGTTATATTTAACTGTTATGGGCCACTATATTGTACAGAAATTACAAAATTATATGTCGAGTATACTGTAGTTATTGAATTCCTCACCTTGCCAGAACCAGTATCCCAGTGGCTCCTCTAGATAAGCACAGGAGCCGCAGCTTCTCCACGGGATCTGTTGCATGCGCGGCCGCCCGGGTACTCTTCTGAATCAGTTCTTCCTCCACCCTTGACGTAGCTGACTGAGGGCGATGCCATGCTACTGCAATTTTAAACTTTTTACTCCGTAAAAGAATAAACACGTGTTTTTTCCGATTATAAATTCTAAAGAAAAAAAGGGTCTTGACAGACAGACGGATGGACAACAAAGTGATCCTATAAGGGTTCCGTATTTTCCTATTAGGTACGGAACCTTAATAACAGTCTTCCATAAAAAGGTAAAAACTTGTCAAACATTTATTTTTGCAAAAAACTACAAAGCTGTGTTTGATTAAAACATATGTAGTAGGAGTCTATTTATCCCCATTATTATATCTATTTCGCGATTTAAGCTATTTGGATTTGATTGGATAACTGTTATAACCAAGTCCTTAAAGTGATAATGGATTTTAACCCGTGACTCCATCCGCCCGGAATTAAACAACCTAAAAAGTAGCCGATGTGTTCTTCTAGACTATGTTCTACGACTTTGCTTAAATTCAGTCGGATCCGTCAAGCCGATACCTACAAACAAACATCCAGCCATTCATCTAAACATTCGCATTTATAATATTATTAAGATTTTAACGCCCTTCTTAATCTTCAAATTTTGATTGAGCAGAAAAATTATATGGCAATTATTAATGGAATATGAAGCTAAAAGTTTTAACAAAGGCGAAGCTTACGCATTGTTCTACGCAGTGGATGATATTAAGCTGCACTACGCTATACTTATTTAGTCCTGTAGGTACTACTCGGGTTTTACCGGAATAGGGATGACGTAACGTATGAGGTGGTCGATATGTCTGCACCTGTGTAGTTACATACCCATCCAGAAACTACACCTGATACTACGAATTTACGCTCGGTGCAAAAAATAATCCCTAACATGTTAAACCATATACGTTACATTCACTAAAAAAATAAGTCAAATTAGACATACTAGTTACTAATATTATAAATGCGAATGTTTAGATGGATGGATGTATGTTTGTTTGAAGTTCGGTATAGATGTAGTCTGGAAGAACAATTAGGCTATTATTATTTTTTATTCCATCCAGACGGAGTTGCGAGCAACAACTAGTCTACTTATAAAAATATATTACAAGTAATAATATAGTAACAGTACACTAACAATAGAATTGAAACTTTAAGTTACGTAAAAAATAATTTAACCCCTACCAAAGACACGTCAGATATACGACCTTCAGAGGACAAATGCGAATTGCGTCGCACTCTGTCGAACGGATCTATAAAGTTGTCTGCTCCAAATCTTAGTTGAGATCGACACAAAAAAAATAGCTAGACGAATGTTAAAAATGAATTAGACATATTCACTAATATAATACATAATTTACATATCAATGTACGGTTTACAAAAAAAATGTTGTCAAAACATCTTCGTATGTATATAGAGCTTTTACTATAAAAACAACTGTGATTTTCTCTTAATAAAATATTAAAAACGAGTTATAACACTTTTTAAATTATTTTGGGTAAGACGGCGACTGTGTTCATAAAAAATACAGTGATTTTTTAATTGCACCTAAAATTCCATAGGCAGAAAATTCACAACAGCACGAAAGAATATAAGATAGCGCCACCTATCTAGATGATGAGCAAGAGAATAATATCTTCTTACAAGTTTTATTTTATACACAAAACTCTAGGGCTGTCACAAAAATATTGAAGTTTTGTCTTTCGATTTTGTAAAAAAAAATATTAAGCAATACACTTGCTCAGTGCGAGTTCAAAAATTATTTATGACTATTACAAAGTCTAGAATACTATCTGTGTTATTAGTCAACTGTTGCTTTAGGGTTATTTGTATAACTAAACATTTTTGGGACTTTATAGATTTATTTGAAATATTTTCTTTGTTAATTATTGGACTGTTTAAACTTCGAACAATGATGTTTTTGATATACTGAGTTTAGTTATAGCAGCTATAGAATGCCTAGCCTAGGTATAAGTTAGCTGCATCCCTAATTACTATTGCCAATTGCGACCGGCCGGCACCCGGCATCCATTTTCAAAACACAATAATGCGTCACAAAAACAACCGAGTAAATATGGAAAATATTACACTTAAAATGCGACATATGTTGTTGCATTTACGCGTGGAAATGATCAGGTTTGTTAAAAACGACGAAACTTTTATTTTTTATTATTACAGCTCTTGATAAACAGAAACTCTTAGTAAACAATTTCTATTTATATACCAGTAAATTAACCAAATAAAAATGTAACGAAATTCATTATAACATTTTTTAATTATAACTTCAAAACACCAAGTTTGTATTACTATTGTACAATAGTAGAAATTTCATATATAATCTTAGTACATACTGTTTGATAATGTGTTTGGTTTACCAAGATACATTTCATCCATGTTTAATATTGAATTAAATTATTTCACTTTATTGCGTCGTTATAGATTTATTTATTAAAAGGTCGCAATACATCTAAACCAAGCAAAGTATTTCGTACGACTAACTGCGACTAACAACGGAAATCTGCCTCCATCCACTTTTCGCGTGGGGTAAGAACACTGACCTAGGTATTCGCTAGACAGGTTGCGCCTTGGAAATAACAGCTTTTGCTTCGTTCCGAAATAAAAGCGCCACTTGAAGTAACTGACGGCTAATTTTAAGTCCGTTATTAGTTCGAGTTTCCAACACCGCTACCAATGGTTAGCAACCACTACCGCTAGCGTCAAAAGGGCGAACATTAAATAGGCACAAAATACCACCCCTTATAACCTATCCAGTTGAATATCAATGGGATGGGGAAAAGGATCTAGGGATTTTGATCAGATCTTATACTTTGTAGGATGAATGAATACGATCCTATGATTAATGATATAAAAGAAAGGTTTTATTTCCAAGGTTCACATTTCCCTTAAATCATTTTATTAATGATGTTAGAACTATGATTATCATTATTTCCAATATGATAGTACGACAAGCTTAACGCTTATCTTAATCTGTAAGAGGCGCTGCTATCGCGGTTGGTTCTTTGATATGCTCTTTGGTTAGGTCTGTAAAAAAATAAGTAAAACCTACTTAGGTCATAGATAAGTTACCAATATTATGTCTATTTAAGGATGATTATTTTGACAGTTCACTAGAGATGGGTAGAGTGAAATGGGCAATAATCATTTCGATTTATTAACTGTAATAATTAAGAAAGTAATAAAATACCTAAATTACAGTACTTATTTGTTCGATTACTTTTATTAAAAGAACGAATCTCGATAGTCGGTCGTTTTGCGCGTACGTACAGTCGACAATATGAAAACCGTCTATTAAGTACAACATTAATCTCATACAAAATGAATACTTCATACTTCACAGGATTCCCTTGTCAAATTATTCCGAAATAGTGTTACATACACAATTTAATCGTGAGACGATTTTGGAAATTTGGTATGCGTCACGTGTAAATGTAATCGAAATTTGAAAAAGTAAACCAATTATAAAGTGGAATTACGATGAAATGTCAAATGTGACAATAAATTGGCGCTTCGATATATTCGCTTCGTATTGGCAGCCATTTAGGATTAATAAATCCAAGAACTAAGAAATTATGGTTAAAATAAAAATACGTTTTTGTTAAACATTTATTATAAATACACTCGTCATACTTTATCATGAACAATGAAACACCAATATAATTTTATGCATAACATTAAGCATTAAGCAATTGTCGAACTGAGTTGCTGCGTGCGTGCGTAATAAACGTTTTTATTTATGCATGTTGTCTTTGTGGGGTAAGGAAATTACAACTTGTAAGATTGACGCATCATCAAGTCGAAGTAACAATCATTGTCAATGGAGACGCTGATGCCACTGTAGTAGTTCATGAACTCCTCCAGTGTTACCTGTTACAAAACATATAATTAAAATCCGTCCATGATGTCTGTCCATAATTCAAAAAACGACAAACCTAAAACAATCATTTTTAATCAAAGATGTTGGATGTTTGACAAATTGTTTTTATTAAAAACCACAAATATACGCAAAATTGTAAAACAATGCATTTACTATGTGAAAACACAAAATCTGTTAAAAGTTTGTCGTAATAGTACTGTCAATCAATATTGCCATTTACAAATTTCAATTTTAGCAACATTGGCAATATGTCAAGGTTACAGTATGGCTACATTGATAGTATAATAATTTCAAAGTGTTAATTAATTACCGTTCCGTCACTGGCACCATCCGGCTCAAAGTTGGCGAGGAACCTTGTCATCACCACATCGGCTGTCTCCTCGCCACTCATGTATCTGCAAACAAAAACCATTAAATAATATTACTTATTCCTTAGAAATTACTTAATTATACCTCTGCAGTTTAATTTTATTTACCTAGGATGAGCTTCCATAGAATAAACTCCTCTTATATCGTTCACAGACAGAACACCGTCGCCTGTTTTGTCTAATTTCTTAAATGCTCGCTCCACTATGGCGCGCCGCGACTCGGACATAGGAGGCTGGAATATAATAAATATGTAATGTCACAATCTAAGTGCTTAGGTGTCTGTGGGATGGGAGTGGCTTACAAGACTCCTGTAGGGGTGACTCTATACTATAATGTATACATCTCATGAAGAGGCATTGTAAATATTGAAATGGATGGATGATTGGATGTTTGTTAGAAGGTATCACCAGAATGACTGAACAAATCTAGATGAAATTTGGGAATGAAGTATATAGTCTGGAAAAACACATGGGCTACTAATTAAATTTTTGGTAATTCTGCGCATACAGAGTTGCAGGCGACAGCTAGTATAACATGAATAATCTACATACTTACACGCAGTTGTTTGATAAATTCATCAAGACTAATAGATCCACTGTTGTCGGTGTCAAATTTATGAAATAGTTCTTCATATTCCTAGAATTAAAGAAAAATTATAAAACCAGTGTCTTTTGAACTCCAACCTTATTTTTATGTATAATTAACAAAAAAAAAGGATTTTGTTAAGAATTGCGTTTTAAAATCCAAATTTCTTAAAAGGCTTACTAATTAGCACATTAATATTATGAGATGTATACATACCTCCGTTGTCATCTCTAGTCCTGTTTCCTTCAAGCCATTGATAAATTCCTCTTTATTTAGTTGGTTACTTCCATCGTCATCCATTCTTCTGAAGAACCTGGATTTTAAGGATCATCATTAACAAAGATGTCCACTGCTAGAAAAATAAATCTCAATAGGAATCACCTCATACAACCCGCAAGACTTTACTGAGCTACTTTCTCCAATAACTGTCTTCAATATATTATGCTTTTTTAAAATTTAACAATCTAAAACACACTTCTCGCATATCTTTTAGTAGTTCGTGGTACTTTAGAGGCCTTACATATTAAATAAATCTTACTGTTACGGCTAATTTATATTGTATTTCAGAAATAAAAAAACATGTGCAATGTTCTGTAAATATTGAGATCCTAACCTTGCCAGGACCAGTATCCCAGTGGCTCCCCGAGACAAGCACAGGAGCCGCAGCTTCTCCAAGGGATCTGTTGCCGAAGTGGCAGCCCGGGTACTCTTCTGAATCAGTTCCTCCTCCACCCTGGACGTAGCAGACTGAGGGCGATGCCATGCTACTGCAATTTTCAAACAACCACCATAAAAATAAACAAATGTGATATACCTTTAAAATTCAAGACAATACATTAAGCTTTTTATTTTACCAAGGATTTATTTGTGCGAAAAACCCAAATTATCAAATTCAAAAAGGCAAAGTGGAAAAAATGGTGAAAGCGCCATCTATATTTCCTTGTTCTTGCATCTTATTATTGCACAAGACTCTAGGGCTGTAAGCGCAATGTAAAAACAAAAATTTTGCTCTGATCTTTCGATTTTATAAAAATAAAATAAAATCTGCTCATCGGGATTGTAAAATTCTAGCTATTAAAAAGTCGATTTTTCTGACACAGAGCACCGGTATGTTTGCATTCCTGCCATCCCTAATCTGCTAATCTCTGTTGCGGTTGGGGCCGGCCGGCATCCATTTTGTACACAAACATCATAATGCGTCACAAAATATTAACGCAATAACAACCGGCAAATACGAAATAATCACTATAAATTACATAAGTTAAATGCCTTATATGTTGTTACATTTACGGTGAAGGTGACCCGGTTTGTAAAAAATAAAAAAAAAACGCTTATTTTTCATTATTACAACTCTTGACAGCGGTGTCATAATAAAAATAGTGCATTTTGCCCTTTATTGCAAAAACTAGGAGCAAATGATTGAAAGAGGTAGGTATTATAACCTATTAATTACATTTAAAAAGCTAATATAAATAACAGTCCGCATCTAATAAACGTATATACCGTACGTAACACGAAAAATATATTTCAAATAATTTGAAAAGCAACGAAGAATAATACCATTTATTTAGAAAGTAGCATAATCTTTTTGTTATGTATTTTTCTTAAAAACATCAAGCTCAACAATTACAGAAATTTCCTACATTGTACATAATATAACCTAAAAATCCAATGTACTTACTGTTTGATGAAGTGTGTGGTTTACCTAGATACATTTCAACCATTTTTAACGATTAATTTTGAAACGAAACAATTTCACTTTATAATCTGGTCATTGAATTCCAACGTTTATTTAAAAGTTGCAATACGTCTTGCCCGCACGAAGAATATTATACGACTAACAAAATGATACTAATGTAGCGAGGTTTTGTTTTGAATTCGATGCAATTTTATTTTTCGAATATTCAAGAAGATAATATAGGGCTTGCACGGATGACTCGTAATAGCATGTGACTGTTTCATCACTTTCTTAATTTCTTCTTGAAGTGGAAATATATGGCGCCCATGTTATTTATTTTAATAAGCGCCTACTTTGAGAGTTGAGAATACTTACACTGTAAAAAATAGCGTAATCCTTTTAAACTTCATAGCATACTGCATATTGTTTTGAAAAATAAGGTGACGCAATACTGATAGGAAAGGTACTTTGTAAGTGGCTAGTTACAAAACCAGTACATTGTTCACAAACTTATCTAGCCCAGTAAAATTGGTGCTGTATCGGGATGAAATTTTTTCTGTTCCTAACTTCTTAGACTTTTTGATTTAATCATCGTCTAGACATTTATATCTTGTAGTGATCTTCGTGCTATTTATAAATAAACAAATTTAACACAAGATACAAACTGCTGGCTTACATGGCTCGCGTGCAGCTAGTCTAAATCAAATAGCATGCGACCATTAACATGGCATGAACCGTCTGGCCCCCAAATATTTAATTAGATACGACCCATTTTATATTTTTTATTATACTATCTTTCTTCTAAGTTTAGGGATAATAAAATGATATCTTTCTTTTCACTTATAGGAACTACTTCTTACGAATCTGTTATAAAATACTGATATCAAAACTTACCTGCGGCTGGATCCATAATGTCCTTTGCGTCGAATTTATTCCCTTTCGACTTGGTGTCGTAGTTGAAGCAGGCTGCAGAGTAAACACACATATTCATTACATCATTGTTTTTCAATCTTTTTCTTGATTTACCCTCTTATCATACAAAATTATTTTAGCGAAGCCCACAAAACCTTGACGCCCTTGTTGATTATTGGACGTCAAGAAAAAACAAAGTCGCCGAAATTCTTCACAATAGGTACAATGCTATTAAGTTACATAATTTATATTGTAACTCAATTCAATGTTATCGGTCATATCGATTAATAGCCAAGGTTTTTGTACCAGCCATTAAAAGCCAAGGAATCAAAGGACACAGCAATAATAGGGTTCAATATTTAAATAGGTTTTATTGTTTGAAGTCGTTAAATCTTGGTTCAGATTTAAATATTATGATTGTGTTAATTAAATAGAACCTCTATATTACACTTACATAAGAAAACAAGTTATCGACCCACATAATACTTGTACGCTAAACTTTTATCGATGATATTCTAGTTACATACATTAATAATGATAGTTTCAACCACAACTGTCGTCAGGTACATGAATATTTTAGTTAAATCGATATTTTGTACTTTTCCAGAAACATTCAACTAAAGGGCGAGTCAAGGACGATCGTATTCAGTGAATCAGCCCAACCTACGCCGTAACAATCGGCTTGACAGTAATCTTGGAATGTTTTCGGAGGCGTCGCAATTGTAGCGAGACGTAATGGTTATTTGTCTCAGGCTATGCACTGATGATCCGGTTTATAATCGTGCTGGGATTAGGCGGCAGAATTGTCCGTCTGCGGCTCCGGTTCTCGCCCGTAAGTTTCGTCAATCGATTGCCTATTAAAGTACTACATTTAACATTAACTTTATTTATGCGCCGCCTGCAACATACAAATCACAAATCTGCATTCTACGTGCGCGCGTTGAACCGGGCCGTGAGTGCTCGGCCTTAGGACATAACGAAACAGTCATTATGTCTAAATAAAGACTTGAATAACCTATTTGCAACTTATCTGACGAAATCATCGTTGTCATTTTAAAATCTTCAAATAAGCTTAATTATAGGCTAGCTCATCGGTTAAATAAGGAAGTTATTTGATGTTTAATGATACCTGAAATGTCAAGAAGGAATATAATAACTGAAATAGGCGATCGAATTGGTTGGAACCATTAAGATAAGAGGTTCAGTTTAACGGCGCAGCTACACGATGGAATTGAACAACGAATATAATCCAACTAAATGGTTTTTATTTCAGTTTACGTAAAAAAGGGGAACGGAAAAATATTTTAATTTTACGCATACAATGCAAAAACATAAGTAAATTTTTTAAACTTACTTATTGCCGACTTTTCAAACGTAACGGTATCGAGACTTGTAACTCCTATAACTTCCAATACTATAATAATGATGGCACTGTAAACGACAGTTGCGCTGGTAGAAAATCGATGAACTATTTCTAAAATACACCATAATTATCTTTAATTTTTAAACGCTATACGTCGCTATAAAACGATAGTCGTATGCTTTGTTGTTTGTAGATTTGTACAAGTAAATAATTAAAGGTTGTATGATTCACGCCACAGAACACTAGCGAACATATGGAGTCACTTAGCTCGAAATAGATTAAAATATCCTTGCTCCTTTTACGCAGCGTGGGTTACATACCATGAGAAAATTGTTTTAAGATCAAACGCTCTGACAAAAAAGCTATGTAAGCTCCTGTAAACTAAAATACTAAACCGATTCTGACGAGTGAGATGTTCCTATTTTCCTCAAGTGTCTGTTTGTTTTTTTTTTTACAAAATTGGAATATTTCGATACGATTAAATGAGACATTGAATGAGTATCTTTGTGATTTAGTATTATTACGGTGGCATGACATCAAGGCAATATTCCGTGTAATATGATGGTAATCTAAAGATATGGTGGATGAGAATCCAAGGACATCAATATTGATTCAATGACTCAGCGATGTAATTCAAGGATGCCACTATCGATTGAATTTTACATGACTCAACGATGTAATTTACGCCGTATGATGCTTTAAAACTGGCATTGTAATGATGTAAAAAATATTTACAGTTTCTCGTACCAAAATAATAATAACCAAGTTTTATTTTGTGTGAATTCAATATAATGTGTGATAATATATTTATTATATGTCAGTTCCTTTGATTTTAAAAGTATAAACAATATTATTATAGGTACTTGGTAGCCATATTATTAACGCGTAATTGTATTATGCAAACATATTTGTAAAGATTAGTATATATCATCATTGTGCAAACAATATCTATCAACTTTTTTTGCTCTCAAATTAGTTTATTATAATTACGTAGCATTCTCAAAGTGGTTTTATCAAACGGTTTACTATATTTTTACCATAAAACAAGGGTACATCGAAAACCAAATAAAAAACTGCTCCAAACTGACTTTTCTTTCAGATCCTAGATTAAGATCAGATGAAGATATGTTACGACTTTAGTTTCTCGATAGCCTGCCTATGTATTTGTTTTTCTTTTATCAACATATTCAAATGATTCCATTATTGGTTTTTGCAAAATAAAAACTCACCGGCCATAGAGGCACTGCTCATTCTTCCTCGTGAGAAATCAATTTTGAATAATTTCCCTAAAACTTTTACAACAAACAAAATAATCAACTAATTTGTTGAAATACTTATATTACATCAACAAATTTTGTTAACCTATTGTAACTGTCAATTTTATTTGAATTAATGTCATCACTTCTGAAGTAGTAAAGTTTTTAAATTCTTTTGACTTATTTAAAAGCGATCAGTAGCAAGCACTGCTATGAAATAATGATTTATTACTAGCAAGTTACAAGCACAAATCGAAAGTTTATCCATTTACATAAAATTTAATCAAGTTTAAGTCATAAATATTTTGTTTAATTTTGATAAAACCGTTGAAACTACATTTTTCGCCATATTTAAGAATATATATTTTTTTCCAACTATCTCTTTTAGGGCAACATTGCCTTGTGATTCGATTTGTGATATGTCAATGTCAGGTCTTGCTCTCATTGAGAACTTGTCAAAGTCAAACTGACACATTTGTTAAGGTTATAAGTGTAAACAAAAATTATTATATCCATTTTCATATGATATATTTGTAACAATGGCACCAGGAAAAAGAGGTGGTATTCGGGGGAAGCGGTCAAATCATCATGTCGAACGAAATTATGCTGAAAGACTAAAGGATCTCAGCGTACACTCATCGGAAGAGAGCGGTTTAGAAAGTACAAATGATACAGATTCGTCCAACAATTCCGATAGCGAAGAAGGTATTCAAGCTAATTTCTGTATTAGCATGTGGGATTTAAATCACTGTGATCCTAAAAAGTGCTCTGGAAGAAAATTGTTAAGGCATAACCTAATAAAAAACTTAAAACTTGGGCAGAGATTTCCGGGCCTTGTATTATCACCAGTTGGCAGTCAGTGTGTAAGCCCAAATGACAAAGATATCATTGAAAAATATGGTCTTGCTGTGATTGATTGTTCTTGGGCAAAAATTGATGAAACACCATTTGGTCGAATGAAATCTCCACATCCAAGACTTCTGCCATTTTTAGTAGCAGCAAATCCTATAAATTATGGCAAGCCTTATCAACTCAGCTGTGTAGAGGCTTTGGCTGCAGCTATGTTTATTACTGGCCATAAACAAGAAGCAAAATTTTATTTGTCTAAATTTTCATGGGGACATTCATTTTTAGAATTAAATTCGGATGTTTTAAATCTTTATAGTGCTTGTACTGACAGCAAAAGTGTTTTAGAAGCTCAGAATGAATTTTTAGAGAGTGCGGGTAAAGAAAATGATGATTCCAAACCTATGTGGCCACCCAGTGACTCGAGCAGTGATAGTGAATCTGAACATGATGAAGATGATATTTGTAAAAATAACAAGGTTGAAAAGGTATAATATTCAAACCATTAAGTTTTTTTTACTTGAATGTAAATAAATATAAATAATAAAAAACATAAACCCAAAACATTTCTTAAAAGGTGCCAATGTACAATAACCTTATTTTCCTCTTTAATTTCTCCTACTCCTATTTTCCTTATTAGAAAAGGGAAGTCAAAGATTAGAATCAGGCAATCGGGACCTCACTCTACACATGAAACATCAAATATTCTACTTAACTACTGTCTGCTGGTGGTAAAGGTATTTCACTGACCCAAACAGCAAAAGGCAATTTAAGCTCTACTTCTTAAGGTTAAGCTTTATATATGGAATTGCCATCAATCTGTCTTTCTACATAATATTTTTACCAGAATTTCACATATTTTAGAATATTCACTTTGTTCTCTTACGCTTTCGATAGATGGCGCTTTTCATAATGTAGGTGTTTATACTTCTCTTCACGCTTCTTTATTAATTTATTTCACAGTGGTAGGCACTAGCAACTGCAAGATCTGTTGCATAAATGGGCCAGTTCACCCGTTGCAATATCACAACCACACTGAAAACATCGGGAAGTGGAAGTAATTCAGCGTTTACTCTGCTGTGGGATTAGTGTGCGTTTCGGAGGTCTAATTTTATCCTCTTTCCCTTGCCACCACTTTCTTATAAGAGAGGATGGGAAGGGGAAGTGGATTTGATCAAGGACAGGACCCATAAGTAGGGGAAATGAGTGTATCCCCGCCACTGTCGATTAAAGGTTCGCAACGCACCGGCAATTGCCGGTCTGTGGGTGGCGGTCGCTTCGCTATTTCGGCGAAATCAGGTCGCCACATATTCTTTTGCCACGGAGATAAACACTTTATGATATGAAAAAAGTTAATGGCAACTTCAAAGTTTTATAAATAGTCCCACAAAATTACTGGTTTTGCTTTTGAACGTTTTTGGTATTAGAATTTTTCAATTATATAGCCTGGCAAAAAAGTCGTTAAGTTTATAAGGGCGCCACTATCCTTCGTATGACCATCCCGAGTGCTACATACCTCATAGCAGTTATTGTTTTGATACTTTGAATAAAGTGCATTTTTTTAAAACTATTTACAATAAATCAGATTATGTAGTTCGCATCTGTAATTTTAATTAGCTAATATTTTGATTAAAAGATTTGTTGGATTGTTTGTTTGTTATCTGTTAGTGTCATTCAAAAATCAAATATTTTTAGTGACAGGTCTATGATAGTCAAAAATTATTCGTACAAATATAGAATGATTAAATTCTCTGTAAATATTTTTATACACGGATAAAGGTATATTTTAGAGAGTCATGTATTATGTGAAAAGTAATAAAGTTGAGAAACAGTAAGTACGATTTTTATGTTTCATTTTTTTGGATGTAAGCAAATGTCGAAAATTGTGGACGTCATAATTGATGATAGAAATAAGCAGATGTGATAAAACACACTATTGTTAAGACTTCTACATAATTGATTATATTACTTGTCCAATAGTATTGATTTTAGAAATTTTTGTACGCTGTTTAGATTGACCCACCCGTTCACAAATTTCTCAACAACCAAATTTTAAAGTTTACAAACATACGTTACCTTCCATAAGGTGACCGTTACATTATTCCACATTTTGTATCTTGTTATAGTATTCTCTTAATTGCATGACTTAATAAATTTACAAATTGCATTTTGTTATTATCTAATTCTCCTTTTTTTTCAGCTATTTCAATTTTAAAACGTAAACTTGTGCAGTTGTTACAACGCGCGGTAAAAGGATCGTAATTTTTGGTAATGCTAAAAGAATCAAAGTGAAGGTTCTAGTACCATGAAACCGCCTTCGGATACTTTTATTTGTCCTAGAAAAAGTATCTCCTTTTGCCCACGCAAGCTGGACAGTAAAACACAAATCAAAACCATTTATCCTCAACAGTTTAAAATTTACAATGTGTGCAGTCCATGTGTATTGCAACCCAAAGAAACGAAGTTGCTCCAAAAGTTATTAAAATCAAGAGCCGTTTACGATGAAACTAGGAATCAAGTTTGTGAAAGTCTTACTAGTATTGATGGTAAATGTGTGAAGAATCTGTCACCATGTGAAGCTCAAAAAATTAAAGCAATCGTCCAGTTTATTAATACTGTAGACAAAGGCGCCGTCCTGCTTCCCGTAAAGGACCGTAAACAAATTTGTTGCAATGAAAAAACATCATGCTCACGTCCGTGCTCACGAGAGAGATCCATTCAGGCCTGTGAGCCGTGCGCGGAAGTCACTCCCGAAAAGCCTCGCAAGCAGACAAACGTATTCATAAAACGAGTGGTCAAAAAATGTTGCAATCGAACTACGTGCGTGCAAGTTGAAGCTATAGAAAGTGTTGATGACGATAGTCGTAGCGCTAAAGGCAAAAGCTCCTGTGATACTAAGGACATGATGAAATGTTTTCCCCTTGAAAAAGAACTGTTAAATAGTTTGCCAAAAGAATGTCGTAAGGTTGTGAAAAGCTGTACGAAACTAGATTGTACGAAAGGTAATGATTTAAAAATGCCGTGTATTGCAAGATGTTGTATCAAGAAAAAACTTTGTGATGACAAACCACTAGTACAAGTAAAGAGCAGCAAAAATATTGGATGTCAAAAGGAGACCACCTGCAGGAAGGCGTCTCAAGCTAAAATATCTCTGTTTAAAAAGGGAACTCATACCGATCCTTTTCCAAAAGGAGGTTGTTGTGCTAAAGTCAAAGCTAAATTAAAACCGAAGCCTTGCATGAGTACCCGCTCTTTGAATTCAATTATAAAGAGTAGAGAAAAAATATGTGGGAAACAATGTCCGAAAAAAATTGTTTTAAAGAAATGCGACGTATGTAAATGTAATAAAAAAACTCAAACCAAAAAAGTGGCAAAGAAAGATGTGAAACAAAACGCGAAAGGAAAAAGCGCTAAGAAAAATGCGAGTTGTATTAAATTGAACGTTGAAGATAAGAAAAAAGATAATACAACAGCAATTGTGTGTGTTAAGATGATTAAAGATGAGAGGAATCCAAATTGTATTCGCACGAAAAGCGAAACTTTTAGATTTGGTACATATGTCGATAAATCACGCCCAGCATGTCCTATAGCTGTTTATAAATGCCGAAAAAATAACACCAAACCGAAATGTCGTTCGCAATCCTGTAATACTCTTGAAGAGAATCAATATACGTGCGTACCAGCAAAAGTTAAGAAATCCAAAAAGGGAAAGTGTCCTGGAGAAAAAAGTGGAACGTGTCCAGGTAAACAGAAACTGGAGTGTCCGGCAAAAGAAAAACCTGATAAGAAGTGTTGTACAGCTAAAAAACACGAAACCTGTCCAGCAAAACCACCTAAATGCCAAGTCGTTCGGATCGGTTCTAATTTCAGTTTTCACATAGAGTTTTATAAAAATAGAACAAAAGAACGACGGCCAGCGAAAAGCGATAAGAAAAGTTGCAAGAACAAAGGGTCCTCCACAAAATGTGACCCGTCCCCATGTAAAGCAAATAAGGTGAAAACTGTAGCCACTGCAACTAAACCGATGTGTTGTTCGGTGTGTTACTGCATAAAAAAATTTCCCCAGAAGAGTAAACCCAAACCGCCCAAACCACCCGCCCCAAGTTTTAACCCGACATGTTGTTCAGTATGTTATTGTATAAAACCAAATCCTGGGAAACGTAAACCCAAATCTAGTTGCTTGAACCCCAAACCGACATGCTGCTCAGTAAGTTATAGTGTTAAAGCCAAACCTCGGAGGTGGAGATCCAAACCTGCCTGCCCCAATTTCGAAAAAAGTTCAACTGTATGTCTTAATTATTCTGATAATTGTCTGAAAGCGTATTCTCAAGAAAATATTGTAAATAATTGTTGTTATGAAAAAAACATTAAATATCAATGCAGAGTTTTACAGGCATATACACTTAAAAATATATTCAAAAGAAATAGACATAATCAAATAGCTAAAGACTTCGTTAGGAAATACATCGATAAAGATATTCACCCTGTTTTGCTACAAAAAAATAGTCGTGTTGAAACTAGCTGTTCTGTTTGTTCACCTAAACCGAAGACATTTTTTCGGACGGTGTGCTCGCCGTTTTTTCAAATAGTGGAGCCTCTTAACTCCCCTATAGTTAATAGGCTTTATCAGTTTTGTCTGCGACTTTACTTCTGCTTTACTCTACAGATAAATAGCATTGCGAGCAAATTTTGCCAAATGGAACAACTCTTCGATTCAGATTTAAAAGTTACAGTAAAAGAAACGAAAAACGTTATTTATGAAACAGCTATAAATCTTTTAAGAATTTTCATTTTAACGTTTATTAATTATTAATTTATTAATCTATTATATTTGTCTAATGTTACTAAATTGCAAGTTTATTAATTAAGTTCTTTATTACCTATCGTAAAAGTATCTCGCGATACCTATTGAGAATTATATCACCATAATACCTTCTAAATTATTAATTATTTCATGGATTAGACAAGTGGCTTTATTAAAAGTTTGGATAAATTTAACTGAATAAGTAACTATTTAAAGAAATATTAAGATTAGTAAAAGAGTTTATGATTAAAAAGTAAAATTATATCCATTTTTACTGTACAATTTTTTTTGTTAATATCAGTTGCAAGAACTTTTACGATACGTATGTTTTGTCTTACACTGTATTGCAATCCACAAACAATTTTAATTTGGAATTGACTTTGTTATAATATAAAAATTAAACTTAATTATATAAACTTAAGATGAGTTTAATTTAAATGAGTTGTTTGTTTATTTTCTTTTAAATTTCAATACGTAATTGAGTCATATTGTTTTATTTGGAAGTGATTTAGTTAAAATTTTAAGTGATATTTGAAGACGTGTTAAGAAGATTTACTTGTATTTATTTAGTATTTATAATATTTCATTATCCCTGTTACAAATTTATTTGGGGCAGGTTTTGTGTTTTAATAATGTTTTTTTTACACTCTGTTTTCTATAAACTAATTTAATGCAAATAAAGTTTTTGTTTAAACGTGGATTGCATACGGTGGACGTCTTTTTTATTTATAATTTTAAAACAGGTTTAATTAATCAATCTGAGATATATAGGTGACATTCGACACAAAGGCAAAGAGAACGTATGTAAAATCTGAAGAAAAACCAGTCTCTCCTTAGCTCATTGATTTCCCTGATTTTCTTAAGTCATCCTTACGAGAATCATAATCTTTAATGAATTCATTCTTGAGAACATAAATGTAATAACATAATGCATACATGCATTTACCTGAAGATGTACTAACAATATACATTCAATGGAGTTGTATGGAGTTTGGAGGGCAAAGTTCTTGGACCAAGTATTTTCTTTTTCCGAGACTATAGGTAAGTTTCGTTATGCCGAGTTATTCTACAAGGCATGGTTAATTCGCCATGTAATCTGCAATCTGGGACTATCTTCATCCATGTCAAGGTATTGTGGAAGGCTTACATACATATGTCTAACAGTAGACTGACACAGGTGATGACTCACTATCCGATATAATAAAGACTTGCTTCACATAACTGAAAGATTACTGAAAGTAATATTTACACAGCTTATGGGCGTTAAAGAGGAGAGTTCAGTTAACCAATATTTAAGTATACAGTAAGTACCTTTAGCTGCTTATCATTTAACGATATTACAAAGTAAATAAGGATAACGTAATCATTCGGCAGTGGGCATAAGATAGGACTTACGATCACTGGGGGCGGCTGCGCTGGCCGCCATTACCGCGAATGTCACCACAACACTTAGATAGGCCATTGTTACTGGCGCCAATTAACACAAATAGCTTTATATATAGGTGACCGTAACGGCCCACGGGTCATCATTAGTTACATCCGAAGCCTTGGCAATTGGATAATCGCACAAACTACAATAGATTTCGTAATACTATGTTGCCAGCGTTACCTACCGCGTTCTGCTAAATCATTTGTGTTCAGTAAATAAGTTGAAAGTTATTTAAATTGCTTACTTCGAATTAATATATAAAGTAAATGTAAATATATGAGAATTAATTTAACAATTAATTATTGTTAGATTCATTTTCATAATAAACTCGTATCATTACAACGGGTTGCCTTTTTGTCGTCTTTGAAATACCCTAAAGAAATAATAATTGTTGCGTATAAAGTAATATCTTTAAGAAATATTATCTACTCGTAAGTACAGAAGTACTTGGATAATATTAACAAACTCGAAGTCCATCTCATTACGAGCACGTAATGAGATGGACTTCGAGCCTGCTCTTGTTTGTAGTGACTCTTCAAAAATTTCTTTCGGGCAAGATTGTTGAAGACTATTCGAATGAAGAGGAAAATAACAACAATGTTATATCACTCTATATTATAAATTAGGTTTCCGCTGTTGATACACACATATAAAAACATATTGCAATCTACCTCGGTCTCTGAAAAAACTATGACAATTATTTTGTATGGAAACTTCTCTTACGATGTCTATAAGAATATAGAATATCTACATTTTATGTCAATCACAAGAAAAATAGGAAGTTTGAAATTCTTGTCACATTACTATCGAGAGCAGTTCATCAAAGCCACACGTGACTCGGTTCCAAAATATACCTACGAATCTTCTATACAGTAATACGTTACTCAAAATTTTCGTTCCTTTAATAATTATACCCATAAATGAAAAATATATTATTAATAAAGTTTGTTTTGAGTTTAGTGCTTATTAATAGACTTGGGTTCATCCAAAGGTCAATTTACAGAAAAATATCCTATGTCCGTCTCCTGGCTCTAAGCTCAACCAATTTTCAACCATGTCGATAAAGCCGTTCTTGAGTTAAAGTGTAACTAACACGACCTTTTATATATATATATATATATATATATATATATATATATATATATATATATATATATATATATATATATATATATATATATATATAGATATTCGATAATTGTTACAAACAACAAAGTTTCGTATCATAACAATGTCCTTTAACAGGAATAAAGATGAAGGCGTATCGAGTAGGTTTTCAATGACGGCTTGCGAGCTACACTTCAATGCTTAAGGACACTCTAAAGAAAAATCCTCTTTGATAAAATTCTACGATATTGTGTTCGGGAGTTTGATATTGTTATCTCTGTTTTTACAAGGACAAAGAGTAGGATAACAATATCTTTTAAATGAAACCGATCGTTACACAACATAAAAATAACTTATCATCTTTATTATCTTATTAATATTGAAAATGCGAAAGTTTAGAATGATGGACGGATCGATGGACATATAATCGGAGTGTCGGTGGCTCAGGGGTCAAGCACTTGACTTGCAATCTGCAGGTCCTGGTTTCGAATCCCGCCATGTACATACCAATATGTTTTTCGATTTCTGATTTACATATGTACATTTATCCGATGTTCTTACGGTGAAGGAAAACATCGTAATGCAGGTTGCATATATCTGAGAAGAAATTCAAAGATATGTGTGAAGTCAACCAACCCGCACTTGGCCAGCCTGGTTGACTATGGCCTAATCACCCTTAACTTAGGGTAGGCTCCGAGCCCCTCAGTGGGGACGTATAGTTAGCTGATGATGATATAATCGGAAAATCACTACGTTTAATGTCGAAATTATTACAGCCCGTCCCTTTATCAGAACGTGGTCCCGATTGCTAATGGGACGATCAATTAAGCTTGTCACGAATCGCTACTTGGATATCCATTGCGTCCTTTTCACGGCTATTTGAGCATCCTCTACACATTCACCAATCACTGTAAGGGTTATTAATTAAGTATATTGACATATTAACATTCGGTACAGTTGCAGATAATTACGCTGAAGTTTAGTAAACTACAGCCATTTAAAATAGCTGAAATACCAAAGTGACTGCTGCTTATAAACGCCTATTGAAAGACGCAGGAGAGGATATACAGTAAAAGGATATTTTTCCTATCTATATGTCACTTCAACCGAATTCACATCCCTACCTATCTTAACTTAGTATTACCGCTATCAACTGGGCAATGATTAACTATTAAGCTTTCGACACGTTAGTACTTCTTTCTAATATTATAAATGCGAATGTTAAGATGGATGGATCTTTGGAAGTATCACCAAAGCGGCTGCGGTTGAAATTTGGAATAGATGTAGAACACAGTCAGGAAGAACATATAAGCTACTAATTAAGTTTTTTTAGGCGACAGCTAGTTTTATATTTTACATTATAAAAGTATTCGTCTGTGTCTCACCAAGTTTTTTATAACGAGACCTTCAAATGTTGAAAACATACATTACAATTCCAACTCGCGCCGACACAAGTTCTCTCTGTTTTACTTTTATTACGTCTTTAATGAAACCCAAACTTTACTCATGTTACATTGTACTCCAACAAAACTTTCTAAATTAAATCTGAAATTCCTTAAGGGTTTAGCAAATTTTTATGTCAATTTTTATCAAGCAAATTAAAGCAAAGAATCATACTTTGGTGTTCGGTACATTTGAAGCTGCAGATTATACTCATCGATGGCCATAACTCTAATCCGTCACCCGCTTTGAATATGTCCTCTTTAGTTAGTTTTTCTCTCACGTAATTTTTTACAAGAGTTCCATTATTACAATTTTTACTTAAGAAACTATAAATTATTTGTTATTTAACATAGGCTTTTTCGTGGCAAACAGGCTGCTTGCGTCTGGCGGTGGCGACGACAGATAGAAATGTCGACAACCTGTGTATGTATATGCATGAATCTCTATAACTTTGTATTGCATAAATCGCTTGGCGACTAAAATCGTAGGGTCTTGAACATTTACGTTGTCTAGTGTACGAAGGGCCTAACGCATAAATTAATATCGTACACACATAAGGCTTTGTAACATTTAGTTCAATTAGATAAGTTTGTTCAGGGTAATCAATTTAACCCGCGGCACGCCAATATTAAACTAAGTTTATATTAAGTTCACATACACATGTCGATGCTTTGAAACTTAAGTTCGGTTTCATATATAATTAAAAATAAATGTATTTTTTTTATGTGAGCACAAAACATAACTATGCGTCCACTCTGACGATTAAAGGTAGGCAATGCATATCCACTTGCGGGTTGTCTATGGGCTTATGATGGCCGCTTGTTCGTTTGCCACCTTATAATATTTAAAAAAAACCTTATAAAAAATTGAACAACAATGTTACATCTGTTATGTATAGTGCTTCGCAACAATATGTCCTTTGTAGTGAGGATGTTCTAGAACTTTGCAAGTACAAGTGCTGACGCTGGAGTGAGCATTGTCAGACTTACATCCCTCAGGCGTTCACAACTTGCCGCTTCAATGAAGATTGGGAGGAACTTTGATATATCTGACAACTAAATGAGATGGTTAGGTAATTAATCAATTTTTTTTAACTTAATCATATATTTAACATTAATTCATGTATTTCATGATATAATTATAGAGATAAAAATATTATCTCAGTTATTTTGAATGGAATAAATAAGCACGAGAGGGATGACGATTTGGTTAAGACAACTAATTTGCGAAATGATATTCAAGCACAAAAAATATTTTCAACAATCAGCAACCATATTTGTTGATGATAATTAATCTCGTATTTCAATTTAATTATTTCGAAATTACGATTTAAATCCATTTTAAGCATAAACCTATGTGTATGTCTGTTTGTTACGGAGGACTTATTCCACTCGGTGACCGCACTAATTTCCCTTTGAAACCTAGGTCTCCCGATTAATTTGCTATTCGGGACGCACGGACAATACGATGGGGCATTTAGTTTAATTTCGTCAGATTAGGGTTACGGTCTGTAGGGAAATTGGACAGTAATGCGATCTAAATATTTATTAAAACAATTACGTAAGCTTACAGATTAAAAATATTTTATTAACCTATAAAAATTAAAAAATCCAGTATGGTCGAGAGATATTTTCTTACAATATATTATTTTGGTTTCTTGGTAGTGATTAATATATGGAAACACAATTTACTAGTCGGCTCCGTCTGCGCGAAATTAAAAAAATAAAACTTAATTAGTAGTCTATTTTGTTCCAGACTATGTTCTATATTAACACACACCTGCACCTACCTTCAAACAAACATCCATCTAAACATTCGCATTTATAATATTAGTAAGATTTATTTATAAATAAATTTAAAAGAGTGGATATAAAATCTTCCTTACAACAAAATGCGAACAGCGTAATGATTTTTAACCG
>NW_013532721.1:6722377-6723103 GCF_000836235.2 Papilio xuthus
AGATAAGTCATGTCTTACAGACATGAAAGCAGCACGGCTGACCATTAAATTGGTTAGATCATCTCATCGTTAAATCGATAAGTTCATTTACAGCCTGAAAAGTTGTCAAGTACATAAATTAAGAAGATTGAAACCCTGACCGATAAATTGATATTACGAGTGGTAAGAAGTTTGAAGCTAAAATTTGTGTGAGGCAAACTGTTAACTAAATTAAGGTGAGAGGTATCTAAATTAAGGTGAGAGGAAATACATTATCTACAATAAAATCAAAATACTGACTATTAATCAACTATATGCCTACAGTACATGTTTTATAATTAGAAAAACCATCAACAAAACAAATCATCAATAACATGTCGTTTGTAAAGTTACAGATTAATAAACGCAGCACTCTGCGAGCAAGTCTAATTGTTGTGCCGAAAGTGAGTGGAAAGAGATATATGTATAACATACTAAGGAGTACAGCTTCATAAGTTGTTACTGTCATCTTTATAAATGTAAGTTCAGTTAATCAATTTAAATCTAAGCTACCTGAATACATTTTAGATTTTTGTAAAAAAGTAAAATTAAATTTAAGTCAAATCAATGGCGACTATATTATGTACAGTCAGCGTCATATAGATCGTAACAGACAAGATATGCAAATACATAGGTACATCAAAAGTAATCAATTATATCGGTACAACAAAAGTCCTCAAAATAATAGATACATTCACCCTGCTCAAA